>NC_045698.1:58069587-58373278 GCF_009834535.1 Camelus ferus | reverse complement strand
CAGCATAAAACTTCTAATTTTGTTCTGGTTTAGTGAAATGCCAAGTCTGTTCCTAATTCTAGCCATTACAGTTGCACATGTGAATAACATCCATATTGTAGTTTATGGATTGGTACCATTTCAAATAAACAGTACACTGAAATACTGACCTAAAATTTTTTGAGATGCTTATCAATTGACATTTTTCTTAGCTCCAGAAGAGTCTGAATTATTATTTTTTAAATTATAACTTACAACATTAAATTTGCTCTTTTAAATATATTAGGAATTTAAATATAAGCAGGCTACTTTGTCTTGCAGCATGGAAAAACTTCCTCACAAGTCATTTTTCTCTTTAGAAAAAAATAAGCAAAAATATTTGTTAAACTATATATACACATATATATATGTATATATAGTCTGTAAATAAGTGTAGCATATAAAGGTATACAAAGCTTATAGTATGTAATATTTCATCCAAATAATTCTTGTATCTTGAGAAAATGTTAAACAGTTTAATAGTGTCATAATAAATTTTTGCCCAGAAAAAAAAAATATCATCAGAAAAGCGTTAAGTATTTCAGAAACTCAATGCTACAGCTGCGAATAACAGTTTCTAAAATTCTGATTTTTACTTGAAAGCTCAAATTTTGCTTAAAAGCCATCAAATATCATCAGCTATTTTCCTTAAAGTGAGAGGCTCACTTTGTTCTCCCCCACCAAGAAGTCTGTCAAATACTGAAGTCCAACTAACCACAGTCATTCTGCATAGCAAAATAGTGTGTTAAAGCAACAGCGAGCTCAGCTCTCAAGTGATCACATAACTGCTTTTCAAGACAATGTACTTAGAAATGCAGCATTATGTGCATTTTCCATTTCATCACAAGAAACGTTAAAAAGACAGATGCTCAAGGGCTGCAACTTATACAATAAAATTAATAATTGCACTGTTCCAACAAAGACATTCTTAATTGAAACTGGCTTTTTTCTTTTTCTCTGCATGTGTATGGCAGTGATGAATACAATGACTACTAACAGTCTAGTGACACTGCATTAATTTATACTAAAATACCAGAAGTTTTTACCTCCCACTGCTATGAACCATCAGTGCAAAAGTCAACAAAGTAAAAAGTGGCAAATAACAGCTTACTTAGTACTACGAAAACCTTTATAGATTTACTGAAAGGGTCTCAGGAAACCCCAGGGTTCAAAGCCAGCATCTTAGTCAAAGCAGACTACAGTGGTCTATCAATTCTAGGGACGCTATCCCAACCTCTTGAACAATCTCAGCTAAGCCTATCATCTTTTATACGAAAGACAAGGCCATCACCAATATTATAACAAAAGTTTAATTTTTCCCTATTTCTTTATGCCAAGCTCACCAACTTCCATGAGGTATGAATGTTTGGTTGTCACTGTTTTTATATAAGATAAACTCTATTATAAAAGTACCTAATTTACAAATGTTTTATTAACTCAAACATTTTATTGATATGTTTCAGATTTTTTTTACTTTCTAGCTGACATCTTCCTTCTACTGACTAATATTTTGATGATCAATTCCATTCTCTTTAGATTACTAATTTTTCTTTAGTTGAATCTTAAGCTTATGGAATTCTTCAAAATTCTTTTAAAATTCCTTAGTTTCTACTTGATGGTTTGCTACATTCCTTATCTTTAACATAATAGGAATGTCTTACTTAGAGATCCCTCTAAGTTATGCAAAAAGAAATGAATTTCAAGCCAGTTAATCATCACTCAATTGATCTTTGAAATCAATAAGCTCCTTGGCATTACTTGCTATAGTGAACAACCTGAGTCCTTCCTCTAGTCAAAACATTACAAATACCTCCTTCCTCTTCTTCCCTCTAAAGCCTTCCCTCCAGAGTATCCAACAAGCAGCGTTAACTTTCAACTACCATGTACACATCAATTCCAGAAAAGTACCTTACCACATATAAAAATTGAATATACAATGGAAGGCATATCACAAAAAGGATTCAATAATAGTCCTGGCAACAATCAACTAGATGTTTGGAAAATAACCAACTAAGATTCCCAAACAAAATAAATGTCAGAGAAATTAACTACTTTTTTAAACCAACTATAAAAATCTTGATATATGACAATCCATGCTTAAAAGCCAAAAAAGAAAAAAATATATATATACACACAATTATTGCGATATGACAGCACAAAAACTGAGTATGTCAAAATAAAAGTAAGCAGAGTATTAAATGCACACATAATCATATAACACACACAAGGAACATCACTATAGCTATTTACAATATAAACGACTGGATAAAACTTAATGACTAAGAGATCTGAGTAAATAAATTACATACATCCAATAGAAAACTACACAGCTACTTAAAAGAATTAGGTAGTTCAAACATACACGATGACAAAACTCAACGAGCCCTACTCTGACCACCCAATTTAAAATTTGCACTGGCACTACCAATACCCCTTTATCCTGTCCAATTTTTCTTCTTTTTTTAATCACAGCCCTTATAGCTTCTAGCATTTTGTACAGTTTGTTTAACATGTATATTGTCTTTCCTCCAGCAAAATGTAACCTCCAAAGAAGTATCTTCATCTGCTTACTCATTTCTCCTAAGCATCTAGAACAGTGCCTGGCACAAGATAGGTTCAGAAAGGTTTATCTGTTAAATAAATATACCCAAAAAGTGACAGTTAAACTTAGAAAGTGTAACTAGAGAACTCAGAGCTAATGGCGGAAAGAAATTTTTTAACTAAAGAATAATTTTTTAGATCTTTTTACACATACTGCATCTTTTCCCTGTGTGCAAGTATATACTGCCCACTAGTAAACTTAATAATCTTAATAATTATAATAATAACACTCATAACAATCACACATATGGTATACATATATGTATAAACAAAAATATATATTTTATATACACAGACATATATATATAACAGCAGACATATATCTATATGTAATAGCAATGGTTACTATTAAGAACAGTAAGATTAGGAAGGTATGAAGAAGTGGAGTGGAGACATTTTCCTTTTTTTATTTTTTTTTTAACAAGGGGTATATATGTAATACTTGCTACATCACTTGCCACAGAATAATCCTTCAACCAACAATAACTAGAAATGGCAGACAATACAAGCAAAACCAGAGGCCTGTCCAGCTGAAGTCACCTAAGAGTTGGGGGGCAATCAAAACTTGAGGAGCCAAATTTCACAGAAAGTAGAGTGCCATCCAGCACTCACTTTCCCACTCTTGCCCTCACAGTATTTGCTGACTGCAGTCATAAAGCAAGAGGCTGAGAATCCATGCAAAAGACCAGCATTTCTGCCTGCGTCCTGTTAGGAGGAAGGGATCCAGCAGAGCTTTCGGCAGTCACGCAAAGCTGGTGAAACCAACTGGAGACCTGAAGGGCCAGTATTCTCATTATAAAGGAAAAAGAGAACATTGAACCGAAGGCTGAACTAAATCTCCTCTAGAGACATTTACTGAATTCTGAAGCTACAGGAATAAGCAGCTCAGGAAAGAATGCATAGCAAAATGAAGTCTTTGAAAATTTTGTGACTCAAGTGATTTGACCGCATTCTGTCTGCTCAGCAGAGGAAAAGGTGAGCCATCTTCTGTAGCAGATTATCACTCAGATCCTATATAAACTGTCAAACACAATGTCTGGCATCTAATTAAAAATTAGGCACACCAAGAAACAGGATCCAATAAAAGAAAATAAATCAGCAAAATAAAACAAAGATATAATATAAAACTTCAGGAAAAAAAAGTTGTTCTGCAAGAGATTAACAACTTGGAGAAATTCTGGAAAAAATGATCAAAAGAAAAAAAAATGCCACAGATTATCAGTCTCAGACTCACAGATAAATAAATCTGAAATTAATAAAGAGACTTTAATAATTTACAAAAATACGTGAAAAGGTAAAACAAAGCTGGAATTTAACCACAAACTGAAATGATTAAAAAGTATCTGAATTTACAAAATTAAGAACTAAATATGAGAGTAACAGCAAATTAGGTTTATTTTTAAAAACAAAAAAATGGGTAACTTTTGGAGAAAAGAGCACATAAGATGGATGGGACATAATAAAAAAGTGGTTAATATATATGTGGAGTCTCAGAAGAAGGAAGAAGAGAATTAAGCAAAGACAAAATCTGAAGAGAAAATGGCCAAGAATTTTGCAAATCCAAAGAAAGGTATCAATCAAAAGATTCAAGAAGCTAGAAACAATGAGAGAAATAGACAGAGACAATGAGAGAGAAGGAACGAAAGGAAGGAAGGGAAAAGAAAGAAAAGAAAGACCGCTTGCCTCATCTAGGTAGACGTATGTACAAGTGTGTATTTAGATAAACAGAAAGTAAATTTGTTGACAGCTGATGTTTAGCAAAAGAAATTGTATAGGCAAAGAAGTTCTATATAGGCAAAAAAAAAAAAAAAAAAAAAAAAGATTCACATAAGAAAGCCCAGAAATACAGTATAAAGTAAAAAAGGGAACACAGGGATAAATCTAAATAAGTATTAACTGTATAAAGCAATACTATCTAATGAGTATTAAAGAATATGTAGAAATTCAGGACAATAAGGTAAAAAGCAGGAGAAGTGTAAGTAGACTTCAAGTGTTCTAAGTTCTTAGCATTGTTAAGGAAGTGGTAAAAATAAATATTTTCAGGAGATTGCAATAAATCAATGATATGTGTTATAATCTCTAAGGCAATCACTAAAAGATCAAGATTGTCAGAAAGGATAAAAAATAAGACACTTATAAGAGATACATTTAAAATGGAAGAAAACAGAAAAGTTGAAAGTAAAAGGATGGGAAAAGCTATATACCAGAACTAATCAAAAGAAAAATGATGTCAGACAAACTAGATTTTAAGACACGAAGTATTTTAACAGCTAATAAGGGGCATTTCATAATAAAAAAGGGGCAATTCATCAGGAATTTAAGCTAAGCTGATAGTGCATATATTCAAGAAAGTAACATCAAAATATAAACCACAGTAGGTTGGGAAGCTTTCCCACCTTTCTCTTAATAGTTGATAAAAGAAGCAAACAAAATAGAGGAAAAAAAAAAAAACAGTAAACATAAAAGGATATGATCAAGATTCACAAATACAATATAATGACCTATACAGAAATAATATCCAATAACAAAATAGTATATATTCTTTTCAAATGAACATAGAACATTTATCAAAACTACCATATGCTGAATCAAAAAGGAATCCTCATTTCAAAGGACTGAAATCAGAGTATGTTCTCTGGATTAATGGAATTAATCAAGGAATCACTAAACAAAATAAAAAAGAAAGAAAAAAGAAAATTAAAAAAACACTACTCACATCTATTTGGAACTTAGCCAACATAATTCTTAACTCTTGAATCAAAGAAGTCACAATGGAAAATAGAAAGTACTTAAATGAATGATAATGAAGCTAGGACATATAAAAGGTTGTGACATGCAGCTGAAACTACACTTAAGAGTTAAATTTGTAGCCTAAAATGCCTGTATCAAAAAAGAATGACAGTAATTATTTAAATATCCATTATTTAAGAAATAAGTGATAGAACAAAAATCTAATCTGAAAAAGAAAGTAGAAAAGAACAGAATTAATGAAATCAAAAGCAAAGATATTGAAACAAAACTTCAGAAAACAAATCAGAAGTTGATTTCTGGAAAGATTAATAAAATTGATAATTCTAGCAAAACTAATCAAAAAAGTCATAAATTATCATTTCAGCAATGTAAAGGGAGAACATCTTAAGGTCCCACAGAAGAACAATTAGTCACACTATCATTTATCAAGACTTTTTGTAAAGACAGACAAGCAAACCAAAGGACAGAATTGAGATGTAACAACAGGTTCACACACAGAAGAATCATCATCTTGACCTCTACCTTGCTCCAGATATAAAAATCAATTCCATATGTATGTTACATCTAAAGGTGAAAGGTAAAATAGTAAAGCTTCTAGAAAATATATAGGCAAATACATTCATGCCTTTTGGGCAGGCAAAGATTTCTTAAGACCAAAAAAAAAGCACCAGTTATAAAGGGAAAAATGTATACATTAAAATTAAGAACTTCTGTTCATTAGAGGCAGTATTAAGAGAAAAATAAAAGATACAAAGTTAGTATCTATTAACATATATATAAAACAAAAGACTCATGGCCAGGATAAAGAACAGCTAGAAATAAGTAAGAAAAAAGAAAAGCCAACAGGAAAAATGGCAAAGGATGTTAGCAGCCAATTTGTGGAAAAGGTTATACAAGTAAGTAAATAAATATAAAAAGATAGACACCAATGTGATTCATTACATCCAGAAAACACAAATTAAAACCGTAAGGACTATTTCATCACACACTCACCAAAACAGCTACAATGAAAAAGATAAATAATACCAACTATTGGCAAGAATGTGGAGTAACTGCAATTCTCATATATTGCTACTGAAGATGTAAATTGGTCTAAGAACTTGGCAAAACATTTAACAGTATCTACCATGCTTATCAGATGAACATCCTATGACCCAGCAACTCTAATCCTAACTGCATTTATGTTGATCAAAAAACAATACAAGAAAATTAACAGTAGTACTATTTGTAGTAGACAAAAGTAGATACAACCTAAATGTCATGTCCATCAAAGTAGAAAGATAATAACTGGTATAGTAACAGTGTAACACTACAAGCCATGAAAGAATGAAATATTGCTACACGCAATAATATGAATAAATCTCATAAACATAGCAAAGTTTATGAAATAACACAAAATACATATTACATGACTCAATTTTATAAAATTCAATTTATATAAAATTGAATTTATGTAAAATTCAAAACCCCCAAATAATCTATGGTATAAAAGTCAGTACTGTGTTTATCTTTGGCATAGGCAGTATGGATATCAGACTGGGAGGAGGCACAGAAGAACTTTTAGGATGCTGCTAATACTGTTTCTTGATTTAAAGCTGGATTACACAGGTAATATTAGCAAATAATATTAGTAATATATTAATTTGCATTAATACATAGTATTATACATATACAATACCTATTAATACTGTTAAAATTCACTGAGATAACATGATACTATACTTTACGTACACTGTACTTCAAAAGAGAGCATACTTTAAAAAAGCAATTTGAAGTACAGAAAAATTATTTATACTAAAATTTAATATTAAAGGGCAGCATGCTTACATATATTTTTATATACACACACAAACAATACTATGCAGTCAAAGTTACATCTACATTAGACACCGCATACCAGTACATTATCCAGTATACTGTTGCCATCCCCTTCATGTATTGTATCATCTTGGACTCAATCTCCCTTAACCCCTAGTAGTGTCAAATGTTTGCAAAGGTCAAGACTCTGGAAATTTTTGCAAATCTACGTTACGTTCTGCTCAACAGCCTAAGAGTCTATGATCCATACTAGCAGCTAAGTCAATGGATGACACAGAGCCAGGCCCTAGCCCCATCTCACCAGTTGTCTTCCTGTGACTAACAACTCATGATCACTGAGGTCAGAGACATGATGGGAATATATGCTTCCACCTCTTTGGCATGTGTATTTTTATACCTCTTGGGATTTTGTCACCATTTTTCAATTTCTCTATTCATTAATTAATTATGTAAACTTTAATCATATCCATCATTTTAAGCTTCTTCAATAATAAAAAAAAATCTGAATACTTTAGTCCTCTTCGTATAAAAAGTTCTTCCACCCCCAATTATTGTAGGCATTATTCTAAAGCTGTTTTAACATCTGTACTTTTAGTTGCTTTTGCTAAGGAAGTTATCTCAAAAACAACTGCATGATTATACCCCAAAACTTTCTATCCTGTTTCTATCTTATTTCTGTCATTAATAATTAGGATAAGCTTCCCAGCTAGGGAAGTTTCCTCTTATCCCTGTAAATCTTACTGAGTAACAGTAAAATGTGTATTTATTCTTGCTTTATTATTATCTTATCTTGGCCACAAATTATAGTATGTACAAAGAAAAAAAATTATATGAAAACAAATTCTTAGCACTGCTGCTTTGCCTTAAAGTTAACAAGACATCCACTTAAGTACTTGATTCTTTGCAGCTTCAATATTTATACAGGTTTATGGTTACTATGACAATTCACATCAATGTCACCTACTCCCAGAAGGTAGGCATCAAATGTTCACCTTCCGTAAGAACCATACATAAACCTTACTTTCTAAAGCTTTTTTGATAATTATAAATTATAATATCAACATCACTGTGAGTTAGAAAAGGAGAAAAGTTACCATATTTCACAAAAGGAAAATTAAATCATGAGGAAATTAAATATATTTTCCAATACAGTGACTCACTAAAAGGATTAAAAGCAGAAACTCAAGTTTTCTGAAGACTAAACTATGAGTTCTTCCTCTATACTACTTCCCCTATAAACACAAGGTGGACAGAAACCTAGCTACTTACTATTACTGTCTCTCAGAACATGCTCTACAAAGAACGTTCATCAAGCATGAACTTAAGTTTAGGAAAAGCAGACTTAACAAAAAGGTTGCTTAATATATTAAATACTCTTAGGAATCCTGTACTATGTGCATTCTGGATTTCCAAGAACACAGACCCAAATTATTCACTGCCGAAAAAGTCAGAGAATACCAGTATCCTTTAACTTAATGCAGTGCACAATTTACAAAATGCTATGAGACACTTAAGAAACAGTGAACACTTGTTGGCTGGCTAGTAATTACCTATTTTTTCAAAGTACTTTCTTTTAATGATAAAATCTCTACTTTAATTCTCTAGACTTTGATTAAATATGTTATTAGACAGAAAAATAAAGGATAACTTGCTTTTGAATATATTTGAGTAAAAACAAGAAATTGAAGCTAAGTAACTGTTTAAAAAGACACCTAAATATTTACTATTAGGAATTAAAAAAAAGCACTTCTCTTTGCTATCTATTTTCAAAAAGCTGCTCCCCTCACTTTGCTATCTCCTCTAGCTACCATTCTCTTAAAGGATTTTCCTTCAAATTCCCACAAATCAAATTCTTTTCAACCTCTTTAAAAGTTTTAACTTAAAACTCCTTTTAAGCCACTTCCGGTTTCTAGTCAGGCCTATAAGGAACTTACAGAAGTTGCTACTCTGTCCTGACAACAAGCAGATAGCTCAACAAACTGAGGAATCAATAATTCTTGAATTCATCAGAGAAGTGAGGCCCCAGGGCAAACCACTGCCTCCAAAATTGAGAGACAGGCAGACAGGCAGGTAAAGAGCATCATAACTTACCAGAGCAGAAACCTCCCCAGGGAACCCGCACTCTAGTAGGGAAACCTGAACTTTAACTGACAAATTACTGGAGGCACAGAGCGAACACCTCAAGGAGTTTTAACTCCAGGGTGACCCAAGCATAAAGGAGCACCCCAAGACTTTCAGAAGCTCTACCAGGACCTCAGTGAATAGCTGAGAAAAATCACCTCATGCTTCTGGCAGGGGGAGGGAAAGGAAGCATTTTGAAATAACACCAGAGTATTCTATTTTTAACAAGGACTGTCCCCGGAAGAAATTAATTTACCAGAGCCTAACTTGCTGGGATTTTATCAAGGGTCCAAACCACCTGAAGGAAGGGAAATACCCAGCTCTACAACCTTCCTGTTTTACTTAAGGGGATAAAACAAAACAAAGAAACAAACAAAAAACAAAATGAGAGGCACTGAAGTTCACAATCCAGGGGCACAAGATCACCAAAAGACTAGGACCTAATCATACCACTATAAAAACACTTCCTCCCTCTCAACACCTTAGCACTACTTTATTAAAGGCCTAGCTACCACAGTTACTTTTACCTAGTACATCATGTCCACTTTTCAACAAAAAACTACAACGCACACTAAAAGGCAAAAAACACAGTTTGAAGCAACAGAGTAAGCATCTGAACCATAGCCAAATGTCAGGAATGTTGGAATTAGCAGACCAGAAATGTTTTTTGAAAAAACTTTGATTAATATGCTAAGAGTTTTAATGGAAAGTTTAAACAACATGCAGAAACAGAAGAATAAAGTAAGCAGAAAAATGTAAATTCAACAAAAGAATCAAAAAGAAATGTTAGAGATCAAAATACACTGTAACAGAAATGAAGATCATCTTCAATGGGCTCATTAGTAGACTGGAAACAACTGAGGAAAGAATCTGTGAACTTGAGGATATGACAACAGAAACTTCCAAAACTGAAAAGCAAAGAGAAAAAAAAAGTGACTAAAAAGAAAAAAAAAAAAAAAAAGAACATAATATCCAAGAAATGTGGGACAACTACAAAGATATAATACACATGTAAAGGGGATACCATAAGGAGAAAAAAAAGAGAAAGGAGGAGAAGCAATATTTAAGCAATAATGACTAAAATTTTCCCCAAAGTAATGTCACACAACAAACCACAGATTCAGGCAACTCAGAGAACGCCAAACAAGATAAATACCAAAAGAACTACACCTGGGCATATCATATTCCAACCTCAGAAAATCAAAGACAGAAAAATCTCAAAAGAAGCAAGAGAGGGAGAAAATGCACCTCACACCTAGAGGAGCAAAGATAAAAATTAAATTCAACTTCTCAGAAACTATGCAAGCAAGAAAATCATGGAGTAAAATATTTAAAGTGTTCAGAGAAACCACCAACCTAGAATTCTGAATTTTGAGAAATTATCCTTCAAAAGTGTAGAGCTACTTTCTCAGACAAAAATGGAGGAAATTTGTTCACAGTAGATCTGCTCTGCAAAGAAAGTTAAAAGTTTCTCAGAGAAAAGAAAAATATAGGTCAAAAACTCGTATCTACATAAAGTAAGGAAGAGTATCAGAGAATGAGTAAGTAAAGATACATTTAAAGTTTTAATTTTTCTAAACAAATGGGACCTAGTCAAACTTATAAGCTTCTGCACAGCAAAGGAAACCATAAAACAAACACAACCTACAGAATGGGAGAAAATATTTGCAAACAATGCAACCAACAAAGGATTAATTTACAAAATATACAAACTTAAATGTCCATCAACATATGAAAAGATAAAGTTGTGCTGTGTCCACACACACACAAACACACACACACACTGCAATACTACTCAGTCATAAAAAAGAATGAAATCATGCCAATGGCAGCAACATGGACAGACCTAGACATCATCATACTAAGTGAAGTAAGCCAGACAGAAAGACAAATATCATATCGCTTATACATAGAATTTAAAATGTGATACAAAGGAACTTATTTATAAAACAGAAACAGACTCACAGGCATAGAAAACAAACTTATGGTTATCAAAGGGGAAAGGAAAGAAATAAATTAGGAGTTTGGGGTTAGCATATACAAACTACTTCATATAAAACAGACAAACAACAAGGCCCTACTGTATAGCACCAGGAACTAAATTCAATTACCTTGTAATAACCTATAATGGAAAAGAATATGAAAAAGAATTTATATACATGTATATATGTATTCCTGTGTATATAACTGAATCACTCTGCTGTATATCAGAAACTAACACATTGTAAATCAACTATACTTCCATTTTTTAAGAAGTTTTATTTTTCTTATTCTTAATTAATCTAGCAGATAAAAGCAACAATATATTCGATTATGTATGCTTATGTACATATCACATACATATATAAGCTTATGTATAAGTGAAATGAGTGACAGCAATGACACAAGGGTCAGGAGGGAGGAATTAGGAATATTTTGCTATGATAAAGTATCTGCATTATCTGTGATGCGGTATAGTATTATCTGAAAGTAGACTTGGATTAGTTGTAAATGTATCGTGCAAACTCTAGGGCAAAAACCAAAAAAAAAGTAAAATGAGAAGTATAACTGATATGCTAAGAAAGGAGAGAAAATGGAATCATATAAATGTTCAATTAAAACCACAAAAGGCAGGGAAAAAAATGTGTTAGACATAAATAGGAACAAAAAACAAGGACAACAAACAGGAAACAATAACAAAAATGGTAGATACTAATCCAACTGTATCAATAATAACTTTAAATGTTAATGGTCTAATATACCAATTAAAAGACAGAAAGTGTCAGAGTGGATCAAAGAACCAGACCTGATTATATATTGCCTACAAGAAACCAACTTTAAATACAAAGATACACAAAGATTAAAAGTAGAACAGATGTAGATCTTAAACGTTCTCATTACAAACAAAAGAAATGTAGCTAGATAATTATGTGTCAAACTAAAGAGAAAGAGAAAAAAAAATACCATGCTGATACTAATTAAAGAAAAAAAAGCTGGAGTAGCTATATTAATTTCAGACAGAGCAAACTTCAGAGCAAGAAAGTTACCAAGGATAAAGAGGGGCATTACATAATGATACAGCAATCAATAATCCAAGAAGACAGAGCAGTCCTAAGTGTGTACATGCCTAACAACAGAGCATCAAAATATGTGAGGAAAAAACTACTAGAATAGCAAGTCCAAACATATGAATTCACACTTACAGTTCAAGACTTTACCAATTCTCTATCAGAAATGGACAGATCTAGCAAGCAAAAAGTCAGCAAGAACATAGCTGCAACTCAACAACACCCTATCAACTAGATGTAATTGACATCTATAGACTATTTCATCCAACAGTAGTAAACATGTTCTTCTCAAGCTCACATAGGACAGTTACCAAGATAGACCATGTTATGGGCCGTAAAAACACCTTAACAAGTTTAAAACAGAGATCATACAGTATCTGGTCACATACAACAATGGAATTAAAAAAAAAGAATTAATAACAGAAAGATAGCCCCAAAATTCCAAGATGCTTGGACATTAAACAACACCCTTCTAAATAACACATGCATCAAAGAAGAAATCTCAAGAGAAATTTTAAAATGTTTTGAACTAAATGAAAATTAAAATACAACTTATTAAATTTGTGGGATGTAACATATACAATCCTTAAAAGGAAATTTATAGCACTAAATGAATTAGAAGATATATAAAATCAATAACCTAAGCCTTCATGTTAGGAAATGAGAAAAAGAAGAGCAAATAAAACCCAAAATAAGAAGAAAATAAATTTAAAAGTTAAGAGCAAAACTCAGTTTTCTGACACCAAAATTTACAACAGGAAATCAATAATAAAGGAAAATCAATGAAACCAAAAGCTGGTCTTTGGAAGCATTAATAAAGCTGATAAACCTCTAGTCAGGTTAAGAGAAAAGGAAAGAAGATACAAATTACTAACACGAGAAATTAGACAGGACATTATGACTGATCCCCTGGACATTAAAGAGTAATAAAGAACACTATAAAAACTCTATGCCCACAAATTTGATAACCTAGAGCAAATGGATCAAGTCCCTGAAAAACACAACTTGCCAAAACTCACACAAGAAGAAATAAATGACATGAATAGGCCTATGTCTACTGAAGAAGCTGAATCAATAATTAGTAACTTTCAATAACAAAAAGCACCAAGCCCAGTTGGGTTCACTGAATTCTACTAAACATTTAAGGAAGAAATTAATGCCAGTTTTCTACAATCTCTTCCAGAAGATAGGAGAGGGCATACTTCCTGACTGTTTCTATGAGGCCAGAATTATTCTAATACCAAAACCAGACAAAGCAATTACAAGAAAACTACAGATGACTATCTCATGAACACAAATGTAAAACTCCTTAACAAAATATTAGTAAATCAAATCCAACAATGTATAAAAATATACACCACAACCAAGTAAGATTTATCACAAGTATGCAAGGTTGGTTCAACATTTGAAAGTTAATATAATCCATCACGTCAACAAGCTAACCAAGAAAGAAAAACAAACAAAAAACCCCACATGATCATATAAATATATGCAGAAAAAAACTGACAAAATCCAACACCCATTAATAAAAGAAAACTCAAAAATCTAGAAACACAAAGGAACTTTCTTAACTTGGGAAAGATCTATCAATTTTAAAGACCTTTCCAAAACACTTACAAGTAACATCACACTTAATGGTGACAAATGAAGTTTTCCACTAAGATTGGAAACAAGTCAAGGATATCTTTTCACACCACATCTTTTCATTATTGTACTGGAAGTCTCAATGCATTAGACAAGAAATAAAAGGTGTACAACTGGGAAGCAAGAAACGAAACTGTCATTGTTTGCATACAGTATGAACATCCGCGAAGCAAATCCAAATGAATCAACAAAAAACTGCTAGAACTAAAGAGATTATAGCAAGATTTCAGGAGACAAGGTTAATACATAGAAGCCAATAGCTTTCCTACATACCAGCTATAACCAAGTGGAATTCTAAATTTAAATCCATTTCCATTTATATTAGCACTCCAAACAATTAGTCAGGTGTAAGTACAACAAAACATGTTCAAGATCTAGATGAGGAAAACTACAAAACTCTAATGAAAAAATCACAAAAGAACTAAATAAATGGAGAGACATTCCATGTCCGTGGCTAGGAAGACTCAACACTGTCAAGCTGTCATATTTCTTCCTAACTTGATCTACTTTCTAGATCTCTCAATCTACGTTCTAGAAATTTCAATCAAAACCCCAGCAAATTACTTTACGGATATCGACGAGCTAATTCTAAAGTTTATATGGAAAGGAATAGTCATCTTAATATTGAAAGAGAAGAACAAAGTCAGAAGACTGACATTATTTGACTTGAAGATTTACTATAAAGCCACAGTAATCAAGACAGGGTGGTACTCGTGAAAGAACAGACAAATAGATTAATGGTAACAAACAGAAAACCCAGTACCAGACCCAAATATAATCAAACTGATCTTGGACAAAGTAATAAAAGCAATACAATGGAGTAAAGATAGTCTTTTCAATAAACAATGCTGACCAACTGGACATTTAAATACAAAAAAAAAAATCTAGACACAGACTTTACAAACTTCACACACAAAATAAATCAAAATGGATCACAAACCTAAATGTACAGCAAACTATAAAACTCCTACAAGATAACATAGTTGAAAATCTAAATGACCTTGGGTACCGTGATGACTTTCAACATACAACACTAAAAGCATTAAAAGAAATAACGGGTAAGCTAAACTTCATCAAAATTCAAAATTTCTGCTCTGTGAAAGACAATGCCAAGAGAATGAGAAGGCAAGCCTGGAAGAAAATACTTGCAAAGGACATTTACTTAGGACTGACACCTTTTAGAATGGCCAAAATCTGCAACACTTACAACAACAAATGCTAGCCTGAATGAGGAGCAACAGCAACTTTCATCATTTGATGGTGGGAATGCAAAAAGGTATAGCCACTTTGCAGGACAGTTTTAGGGTTTTCCAAAAATCGAACATATTCTTTACCACATAATCCAGCAATTATGCTCCTTGGTATCTTCCCAAATAAAATGAAAACTTATGTCCATACAAAAACCTGAACATGATGGTTACAGCAGCTTTATTGGTAATTGACAAAACATGGAAGCAACCAACAGAAGCCCTTCCATAGATGAAGGGATAAATAAACTGAGGTACATCCAGACAATGCAAAAATATTCAGCACTAAAGAGATGAGCCAGAAAGCAATGAAAAGACATGTATACACATTACTAAGTGTAAGAAACCAAACTGAAAATGCTACCTACTGTACAATTCCAACTATATGACATTCTGGAAAAGGCAAAATTATGGAGATGGTAAAAAGAATGCTAGGGGTTGGCAAGGCGTGGAGTAGGGAGGGATGAATAGACAGGACAGGCAGTGAAATTACTCACTATTTCACTACAGTAGGAGACACATGAGATTTACATTTGTCAAAACCCTTAAAATGAACAACACCAAAAGTGAATTCTAATGTAAACCAGCGGACTTTGAGAGAGTCAATTGTAGGTTCATCGATTGTAACAAATGTACCACTGTGCTGTCAAATGTTGATTGGGGGGGTGCATGTGTGGGGACAGGGATATATGAGAATTCTCTGTATTTGTGGTTCAATTTTTCCTTGAACTTAAAGTTGCTGTAAAAAATAAAGTTTATTAACTCAAAAAAATTGGGTTGGGTAGACACAATACTCCTTTACTCTTACCTACAAGCATTTACCACTTTACTCAAATAGCATTCCTACAATTATACATTACCTTTAACATTAAATCCAACACCTTTTCTGATATGCATTCTCCCAGCCCTTATTATTTGGAAAAGATCACTGTAAAAACAGTAAAACAAAGGGGTAAGATGTTAGGCAAAACTAACTTGCTGGCTGCCAAGAGACTTCATGAAGTAGTAATAGCCCAGGTGACTTCTCCAGGGTCTGCTACTCAACTTCAAGTTTGCCAAGTTTCACAAGCAGACTGGATTCAAGGTTGTTGATGCATTCTAACAAAGCTTACAAGTGACTCACATAGAAACCGCAACAATTTTTCTATTAATAAGAAGAAATAAATGCCTCCATACAGCTCTTCCCAGCTTACTCTCCCCCTGCAAGCCTATTAACTGGGAAGTCAAATTAGAATCATAAACTTGTGTAATGAAGAAAGCTAATAAATTTCAAAGGAGTGATAAATAAGAAAGAAAACCACTTTACAATACCACTACAACAGAGTAACAACTGATTCAAGTAAAAGTCATCAATGAATACTAAGACCCTGAGTACTTATTATTTACTAATTTACCTTTTAAATGGTGAAATCCGGTGGGATCTACCTAAAGTAAGTTTGAACTTAATGTACATCATCAATAAGACAAATGACATCATGTGCCATGCATAGGATGTACCAAGAACTCATAACCAATGGAGTATTCCAGCTAAGAATAGCTAACCTGAATCTAATTATGAGGAAATAATCAGACAAATACAAACTGATACACATTCTGCCAGATGACTGTCCTGGACTTTTCAAAAATGTCAATATGATGGAAGAAAAAGAAGCTGGAGGAACTGTTCCAGATTAAAGGAGACTAAAGTGATATAACAATTAAATGCAATTCATTAAAACAAAATAAACAGATATAAAGGACATTATAGGCTGATATCTGAGTATGAATACTATATTAATATTAAATTCATTATATTTGGCTATGTGGACTATTGCCTTATTAGGATATACAAGATGAAGAATATAAAAGGAAAGTCACATGATCTCTGTAAGTAACTCACAGTTTAGCAAAAATAATAATACAATATGTGAATGAATGTATAAAGACTAAAGGATAAACAAAAAGTGGCAAACTGTCAAGGTTAAGGATATACGGTTACTCAGTATATTATTCTTACAACTTTTCTGCAGATTTTCCAATTTAAAAACTTGTGGGGGAGGTTGTTTACTGAGCATGAAATCTGGACAAAGAATATAGATAATTCATGTATGTAATGAAAACATTTGTCTAATTAAAAAAATAACTGCACCAGAAATCGTTTCATTCTTGGGCTTAAAATGGCACATTCCCTTGAATTTAGATGATCACTGGTGACACACCTTTAATAAGGCTACATTTTCTATGAGTCCATTAAGACTGTCATTTGCTACAATCTCCAGTATTTAAATATGTCAGAACTAACAACTGGTTCATGTCAGATCTTTCAAAACAGAAAGCATCTTTAATTCATCACATGTTAATTTACTTGAGATACTGCAGTTTAATTCTCTTAGAAAACATTTCTTTCCAAGTTTTGTTTAATGAGACTACTGTCATCACTGCTTGAGAAGAAACTTTTATTTTTGTCATTATGTACCACTTTCACTAACATCTCAGCTATATTCAGAAGAATGAATGAAATTCGTCACACGATCAAGGTACAGAGAAGGGTATCCTAGACAGAATAAATAGGAAAAGGAGAGATAGAAGGCACAGCTAGTTTAAGCAATAAAGAGTATAGTATGGATGAAATATGAAAGACTGGAGAACAAGGTAACAGCATTGTGTATCACACTAAAGCTTTAATTTTCTTGCCTCAAACTGCAGGTCTCAAGCCACTGGGTCAAGAAATCAATTTAGTAGGTCACAATCTGTTTGTTTGTTTGTTTGTTTGTTTGTTTGTTTGAATACTGAAGTGAACTAGAGAAGAACAGAACAGTAAAAAGAGTGCAACCAAGGTAGTAAGAGTAAGTACTGTTTCATTAACTTTTGTTTCTTATGTATGTTTGTTTTATGTATGTGCTGAGTCACACACGTAAATTCTATTTCTTTTGGTGAGTCATGGTTAAAATTAGGTTTGAAAGCCATTACTCTGTTACACAAAAGGATACTCATGGAATCATCTCAAGAGAGTGTACAGTACAATTTGTCTTTACAAAATCATCCTGGAAGTAATATAAAGCAGTTTTTCAAACTGCTGGGGATCTCAAATTCAGTTTAGTTACTCTCTACTAGTATGCTTTTTTTAAAGTAGAATAGAGTTAAAAAGAAAATAGAAAGTGTCACAGATAGTAATTTTTAAAAGGGTATTTTTCATTAAATTTTGTTTCTTTTTTTTGGTATTTACACACATGCAAGTTGTGTCACAATGTACAACAAATTTCTTAATTTTAACTTGGACAAAATAAGAAAATTTTGAAAATCACTGATAAAGAGAACTATTAATTGGCAGAGAAAGAGATTAGGGACAGGGAAAAAATTAACAGACTATGCCAGAAGAAGGAAAGAGAAAATAAGGATCTGAAACCACAGGAGATTAAAAAAAAAAAAGTTAAGATTCTAAAGCAACTTAGGAAGTAGAAAAGAAACATCACAGTAAACAATTACATTGGAATGCAGAAAGGAGAAAAAGAAATGCAAGTTGACTAAAATTTAAAAGACCAAAAAAAAAGTTTTGAAAAGTTAAGTAGAAGATTGCATTCTGTGGAATTCACATACCTACAAGTCAATGCACAAGTTCCTTATGGTATTTAAAGTATAGCGAGATGTATCTGTGAGCTATTACATTTCAACTTTTCCTCTATTGTACTCACAGGCCCCATGCCAAGTAATACCACTTTCATAAAAATTAATACTAGTTTATTAAAAGGCACTATTTCTCCACAGCACTCTAAGACTTTGTATCATTTCTGACACTGTAATGTTAAATGTTATTTTATCAAATTACATAGAACAGGTCCCTAAAACACAGTGTCAAAATAAAAGTATCAGGTATTTTCTATTCACTTTCATAATTATTGCAAAAATGGCTTCATGATGAAAACATTCTGAGGATAATATTCAGGAATTCTAGTATTAACTAGAGGATGCTAGTTAATCCTCTAGTCCCTTAACCAGTCCCCTGTCAATGTGAGATCTGTATTCCTTTTTTCTTAATTCCATGAAAAACTAAGTTTGTGTAACGACTAACAGCAAATATTAAACCACAGTTATCTCATCTTAGATTGCTAGCAGTGACAAATGTAGAAAACTCTAATAGGATTCCGAAGAACTACTGAAAACTAATTTAATTTCTCTTACCATCACCTTACCACTGCTGTCTGCCGTAAGTAAACAAGTACAGTACTAACTCCACTCTAGATACCTACATCAGTTTTCTTAGTCAAGGAGAAACTAAAAGGCAGTAAAATATTCCTAAGGCCTCATGTAGTCACTATTTAATCCAGTGATTAGGAATTTCCCCTAAATGCATGCTAATCTAAAATCCAATGATACAGATAAGTAACCAAGCTCACTACATATAATGTGATAGGTGAATTTACAGTCACTTAAGTGAGATAATACGTAGAAGAATCTCTATAAAATTTGTTGCTCAATAAATAAGGAAGCTAATAATGATTTACTTCAAAAAAAAAAAAAAAGGTGATGAATGAAGGCTCAATGGGCTCAAGATACTGATTCCTGAAAGTATGCTGGTAAACTGGAAGTTAATAGGGTTAACTCAACGTTTCTGAACACTTATTCAGAAGAAGACATTTTCTCACCATCTTATAAACAATAGAAGAATTCTAAGAGCACTGACCAATATTAAAAGCAGAAAAAAGCTAAAATAGGAACTAATTATGCCACTGAATGTGATCTTACTAAGTACCTTCAATTATAACTTGCCAATTACCCATCTTAAGTCAGAACTAGGTGAAAGTGATTATCAGTACAACCTTCATAAGTATACTTCATGGTATAATTAGAAATTTTTTCAAAATCAATCAATAGCATAGACATTGAGAAAAAAATGTTCTTAAAAGTGTGATCAAATCTGGCATTTTTTCTGTTGTTAAGAGGTAAAATCACAAAATAAAATGAGAAAATGAGATGACTTTTAAAAGAAGATTAAAAATCTGTAAAAAAGAAAAAAAAGGCCTATTATTGCTTCCCATTCAAATTTAAGGATGTATTTATTTAAACATCCATAAGTAAATGGATGTTTTATACATATACATGCATAAAATAAATTTAAAAATTAACAGCTACCTTTAGCAATATAAAGTATTTCTTTCTTTGTATTTTCCAACAGGCTCCAAATTTTCTACAGTAGTAAACATATATTAATCATACTTAGGGAACAAAGTGATTTTCAAAAATTATACAGAAGACAAAATGTCAAACATACAATAAAAATTCACCCATTATACTAAGAACCAAGAAAATCACCACCTGGATGAGAAAAAGATAACCAACAGATGCAAAAACTGATATGAATTAGATATTGTAATTATCTGACAAAGATTTTAAAGCAGCCATCATAAACATCAATCAATTACAAATTCTCTTGAAACAGACAAAATCTAAGCCACGAAATAGAAATTATTAAAAAAAAAAAACCCAACAAATGGGAAATTACAGAACTGAAAATTACAGTAAGAAAGATAACCAAAAACTTATTGGATGGGCTCAATTGTAGGTATTACAGAGAACAGAGTTAGTGAACTTAAGGGTAGATCAACAGAACCTACCCAATCTGAATAAAAAAGAGAAAAATCTTTGAATCTTCTCTTTGAAAAAAACTAACAACGTCTCATAGATAGATAGGACAATAACAAAAGATGGAAGTCCATATCATTAGATTCCCATAAAGAAAAGGGAAAGACTGGAGTTGAGGAATACTCAATAAATGGCTGAAAAATTTCAATTAAAGAGAAAGACTTAAACCTACAGATTCAAGTAAGCAAACCACAAACAAGTAAAGCCACAGAAATTACAGCATGACATTCACATCTAAAAACAAAGTCAAAGCAAAATCTTGAAAGCAACCACATAGAAAACATGCGTTACCTTACACAGGAGCACCAACTCAAGTGACAGCAGATTTCTCATCCAAAACCACAAATGCCAGAAGAAAGTAACAAAAAAAATTTTCAAGAGCTGGAATAAAAGAACTGTCAACCATGAATTCTGTATCTGTCAAAATTATCTTTCAGGAATGAAGGGGAAATAAAGACACAGCAGATAAATAAAAACTAAAAGAATCTGTCACTAGCAGATATATCCTTCAATAATGGCTAAGCAAATTCTTCAAGTGATAAAAAGAAGACTCTTGGAGCATTAAGAAAGAAAGAACAATGGAAAAAGCAAAAATATGGGTAAGTTACACTAGACTCAACAGACTACACTTCTACTCAAGAAGTTTTAAAATCATAACAAATGAATGAAATAAAAATTGTAGAGGCAAAAAATTAAGTAAGTTGAAGTTCATGAAAATTAAAAAACCTCTATAACATCAAAAGACACTATCAATAGAATGAAAAGGCAATCCCCAAGTACAGGAGAAAATATTCGCAAACCATTTATCCAAAAAAGGACTGATATCCAGAATATATCAAGAACTCCTACAACTCTACAAAAACAAACAACCTGATTAAAAAATTAACCAATAATCTGAATAGACAATTGTCTAAAAAAGATACACAAACAGCCAATAATTACATGAAAAGATGCTCAACACCACTATTTATCAGGAAAATGCAAGTCAAATGAGATATCATTTCACACCTGTTAGAATAGTTTTTACCAAAAAAGAAAAAAAAAAGCCAGAAAACACAAGTAATGGTGAGGTTATGTAGCAGTTAGAACCCTAATGCATTCCTTAGACTATAAAATGGTATAGCCATTATTGAAAATGGTATGGCAATTCCTCAAAAACTTAAACACTGAATTACCATTATGATTCAACAATTCCACTTCTAGGTATACCCCTAAAATGAAAGCTGTGATTCAAACAGATATTTATACACTATGTTCAAGCAGCATTATTCACAACAGTCAAAAAGTGGAAGCAATCCATGTATCCATTGATGAATAAACAGATAAACAAAATGTGGGGTAAGTATTCAGCTTTAAAAAGAAACTTGCAACAAATCCTACAACACAGATAAATCTTGAAGACATTATGGTAAATAAAATAAGCCAGTTGCAGAAAATATTCTATAATTCCATTTATATGAGGTACTTAGAGTAGTTCTCAAAATTCATAAAAACAGAAAATAAAATAGTGGTTGCCAGGGACTGAGGAAAAGAGGAATGGAGAGGAAGTATTTATTGAGTACAGAATTTCAGTTGGGGAAGATGGAAAAGTTCTGGCAATAGATGGTGGTAAGGGTTGAACAATGTGAGTGTACTTTATGCCATGGAACTATACACCTAAAAATAATTAAAATGCTAAGTTTCACAGCTAAACCTTTGAAAAAAATTAATAAAACTTATAAAGCTTTAGCAAGACTGACAAAACAAAAAGGAGATAAGACACAAATTCAAGTATCAGGAATAAAAGAGAATATCACTAAATATCCTACAGCCATTTAAAGGGTAATTAGGAAATATTACAAACAACTTTCTGCTGCTATGTTAGACAAATAAGAAATGAATCAATTCTTCAACAAACCACATACTACAAGAATTCAATGAACATAAATAAAATGTATAACCCTATAACCATTAAAAAATGAATTCATAATTTTAAAATCTCCAAAAAAATAAACCCAAGCTGAGATGTTTTCACTGGAGAATTGTACCAAATATTAATACCAAAATGTCACAAATTCTTCCAAAGAATAGAAGAGAAGGAACATGTCCTACCTCTTACAATGAGGCCAGTATTACTCAAATACTGAAACAAGACAGAAGTATCACAAGAAAGTTAGACTTTCATCTCTCATGAACTTAGACACAAAAATTCTCAACATATAACACCTGAGTTCAGTAATGCTTGAAAAACATTATACACCATAACCTAATGAGATTTATTCCAGGTATGCAAGGATGCTGCAACATTAAAATATATATATATAATCTACCATATCAACATGCTAAATAAAAAAAATACATAAATGGACCTAGAACCATTTGAAAATATCCAGCACACATTCATGGTAAAAAATTCACTGTAAACTATGAAGAGAGGTGATCTACCTCAACCTAAAGACGATCTAGCCACTCTCCCCTCCAAAAAGCCTACAGTTAACATCATATTTAATTATGAAATGCATTTAAATCCTTTCCACCTCAGACAAGAAACAAAGCAAGGATGTCTGCTCTAACCATTCTCATCCAATATAGTCCTAGAAGTCCTAGCCACTGTTAATATAACAAACAACAGCAACAAAAAGAACTAAAAGGCATACAGATTAGGAAGAAAGCAAACTGTCCCTATTTACAGTTGACATGATTATCTATGTAGAAAACCCCAATGAATCTGTAAGTTTCTTAGGGCTAAAAGATAAGTTTAGACAAGGTCACAAGATGTAAGACCAACATACAAAAATCATTCAGCATTTCTATTTACTAACAATGAACATACAAAAACTGAGATTAAAAACACAACAACATTTACAAAATTGCTCCAAAGGAAACAAAAGAATTAAGTATAAATTCAATAAAAGCTGTACAGGATCAAAATACTAAGAATTACAGAATGCTGATTAAAGTAATCAAGGAAGACCTAAATAAATGGAGATATATACCACATCAACATAATAAAGATGTCAGTTCTCCCAAAACTATCTATAGGTATGATCCAATTCCTATGAAAATTTCAACAAAGTTTTTGTAGACATGGACAAGCTTGTTCTAAAATTTTTATGTGACGATATAAGCCTTAGAATAGCTAAAACTATACTAAAAAGTGAGAAGACTCACTCTATCCAATGTTAAGGCTTGCTAAGTAGCTACAGCTATCAAGAGTACATTAGCAGACGGAGGATATATTATCAATAGAACACAATAAAGAACTAGAAGTAAACCCATACATACGTGCCCAATTTTTTTTTTACGAAAGTGCAAAAGCAATTTAATGGAAAAAAAGATATTTGCCTTTTTAAAAATTGGTGCTAGAGCAACTGGATATCCCTAGGCAAAAATATAACCTTCATTTTAAATCATACCTTTTATAAAAACAAAATCAAAATGGATCATGGACTTAACTGTAAAACATAAAATTATAAAACTTTTGGAAACAATCACAAGAGAAAAATCTTTGAGACCTACACTAGATAAAGAATTCTTAGACTTAACTTTAAAAGCAGAATATTTTTAAACCTTTTTTTATTGAGTTATAGTCATTTTACAATGTTGTGTCAAATTAAAAGCACAATTTATAAAAGAAAATATTAATAAATTAAGCCTCACAAAATTTTAAAACTTTTGTTCTTTCAAAGACCCTGTTAAGAGGAGAAATGGACAAGCTACAGAATGGGAGAAAATATCTGCAAACCACATATCAAACAAAGGACTAATATTTAGAATACATAAAGAACTCTCAAAACTCTAATGAAAAACAAACAATCCTACTGGAAAATGGGCAAAAGAGATAAACAGACAATTCACCCAAAAGGATATACAGATAGCAAATTAGGATATAAAAATATTTTCATCGTCGTCATTTTGAAAAATGCAAATTAAAATCACAATGAAGTATCACTAGACAGCTATGACAGTAGCTAAAATTAAAAATGGTGACTAGTGAGGACATAGAGAATCAAGATCATTCCTGCATTATTAGTGAGAATGTAAAAAGATAGTCATTCTAGAAAACAGATTGGCAATTTCTTATAAAACAACATGCAATTACCACACAATCCAGCAGTTTCACTCTTGGGCATTTATCTGACTGCAATGAAAACTTATGTCCACACAAAAACATAAACACAAATGCACATAGCAAGTTTTTTTTTCATAATGGCCCAAACTGGAAATTATCCAAATGTTGTCCAGAGAGCGAATGATCAAACAAATTGTAGTACATCCATATCATGGAACACTACTCAGCAACCAAAAGGCACCTTTGTTCCTATTGATATACTCAACAACTTGGATGAATCTTGAGGGGACTGTGCTGAGTAACAACTGCTATCCCCAAAGGTTACATAACTATATAATTCCAATTAAAGAATCTTTCTGAAATGAGAAAATAAAGAACAGATTACTGGCCACCAGGAGTTAGAGATGGAGGAAAGTGGGTTTGGTTATAAAAGGACATCACAAAGGATCCTAGTAATAATAAAACTCTTCTGTATCTTTACTGTGGTTATGATTACACAAATCTACACATATGATAAAACTGCACAGATTTAAATGCACACCACACACAGAGTGTATGTAGAACAGTGAAATCTGAATAAGATAAGTAAATTATATCAGTGAAATTGCTTCCTAGTTGTGTTACCACCAGATGTTGCCACTGAGGAAAAATGAAGATCATATCTCTGTATTATTTCTTGCAACTAAATATGAATCTACAATTACGTCAAAATAAGTTTAATTTGAAAAATCTGAGTGATATGTCAGTATTTAGGTAGAGATGCTGTTCTGCTACTATACAAAGATCTTAACTGTGAACACAGTCTGGTGGGTTATACTTACAAAGAAGTCTTAAAAGAGTTGAAAGGGATCTCTAGTCTTTCCCTTAGCTAGAGACAGACACATAAGAGAAAAAGATTTGAAAAATAACACGAATGTTATGCAATGAACACAGAGTAAATACAGAAAGTCTGCTGGAGTAATGTCTCTCCCATAGGTGAGACATTTCTACATCTACCACCCACGGTCCTGTGTAGGATATTTTCATACTATAATAATCAGACATGCATGTAAGTGCTTTCAATCTTTCAACACTGGTATACCCAAAAGAGGAGCTATAAGTCACTAATTCATAAAAAAAGAAGGTAAAGTATAAGGAAAGTTTTTCTTTCCTACAGTGAAAAAGAGGAAATAAGAATGAAGATCCTGTTTCTCAAGTAGTAAATGTGCATTTAATCTGCTCCAAAATCATCCAAAGCTCAGTGTATTAGTCAGCTCAGGATGTCATAACAAAACTCCATAAACTAGATGGCTTTAAGTAATAGCAATTTATTTTCTCACAGTTCTGAAGTCTGAGTCCATTAAAGTGCCAAAGAGCTGGTTTCTAGTGAAGCGTCTCTCCTTGGCTTGGAGATGGCCACCTTCTCATCATGAACTCATGTGACCTATTTTCTCTGTGCACGTGCACTCCTGTTTGTTTCCTCCTCTTCTTATAAGAACACCAGCCCTACTGAATTATGAATCCACCCTTATGACCCCATTTAACCTTGATTACTTTCCTAAATGTCCTATCTCCATATACAGCCACACCGGCAGTCAGGGCTTCAACCTACGAATTGTGGAGAGACATAATTCAGTCTGTAACACCTAGTGGCTAGTCAGCCCTGCAGTAAGCTAAGTTTTCTATGGGTGCACATACCTATGTGTGTACTGAACGTACTGGAAGGGGCAAGGCAAAGGAACAAGTGTAGTATTTGCATTAGAATTCTAGTTCTATTAAATTTCTCAGCAACAACAAAATGTGGATAATATCTATTCTCACTGTGTTATTTGTAAGAATCAAATGAGATAACCTATATAAAGTGCCTAGAATATAGTACACGATTACTCAATAATGGTCCTCTGCCTTTCCATTTCCTCCCCAAAATAATTATATTACTCAAGTCTAAAAAAATATCTGAAAACTCATGAGAACTGGATTCTGTCCCACTTCTACCACCACTCAGTGATGTGACCTTAAATTAAGCAAGCCATTCTACCTGACTCTGCTTTTGCACCTGGGCAATGAGAGTTTCCTCTGTCAGCAAAACACCATGTGTCTATACATATCACTCTTATGATTATACAGTAGTCCTCTCTTATCCTAAGGGGATACATTCCAAGACTCCTAGGCATGCCTAAAACCTCAAATTAGTACTGAATCCCATACACAGATACCTAGGATAAAATTTAATTTATAAATTAGGCACAGTAAGAGATTACCAATAATAATAAAGCAATTATAACAATATACTGTAATGAAACTTATGTGAATGTAGTTTCTCTCTCAAAATACCTTATTGTACAAATGTAATGCCTTTTCTATACTCACTAAGCACTATTACACATTGTATTCTTAACTTTTGCAGTTTGAGGTGCAACACCAAAACTGTTACGAATTTCTTTTTCCTTCTTTACAATTTCACAGATAGATTTGTTCTTACCATAGACCTTAGCAACCTTAGCATATGATTTTTTTTCATTCTTTATTAAGTCAAGAATTTGACTTAATAGAAATCAACAGAAATAAAGAAAATCACCTTTTCACTTAAAGTAAGCATTTTATAGCTTCCTTCTGGCAATGTCCTAATTGCCAACATTACTACTCTTGCACTTTGGAGCCACTATTAAGTAAAATAAGGGTTACTCGTACACAAGCACTGTGATACTGTGACAGTCGATCTGACAACCAAGACAGGACTACTAAGTGATGGCAGGATACACTGGACAAAGAGATAATTCGTGTCTGGGCAGGATGGATCACACTACTTTGAAAGGCATACAATTTTGAAAACTTATGAATTGCTCATTTCTGGATTTTCCATTTAATATTTTTGGACCATGGTTGACCAAGAGTAACTAAAATTGTGGAAAGTGAAGTGGTGAATAAGGGGGAACTACTATAACATCAAACACTGATGCTACAAATGCTAATCAAATTTTCTATAAAGCTTTAGTAAAAAAGAATTATGGTATAAAATTTTATTATCACTTTTCCATATACTTTCATTCTTTCAACTCTTTCAAAACTATCCTAACTTGAAAAATGTATTTGTACAATATGTCAGAAGATTCATTTTATCATCCTGTTTCTCTATCATTAATGTCTTATTGCCCAACTAGATTGTATATTCTTTTTTATTTCTTTTTGTCCCCCATAATGGTAATTGTTTTACTCACAAAATCATGTAATCACTGAAACACCTAAAATACTCTAAATCCTATTGATATGTAATTAGATATATGGGGAAGATATTAGTAAATTTTACCTGGTAACAACTAATTTTTATTTAGCCCACAACTGAAATGTACTGCAGATGATTTCAAGATAACACACTTAGCCTACATACATTTACATATTTAAACAATGAGCAATAACCAACATCTATATTCAATAATTGCTTTAAAATTAATAACGGCGGTCAGAAGCAAAATCTATTGTGGGGATATCGGAATCACTTGATGAAAGACAACTTACCATGTAGGCCCTAGGGAAAACCCTGAAAGTACTTGTCCTTTCTCCATGTCCTCCCTCACCACAGTATTCTAGTAATATTTGATATTTACATGTAAATGAATAATACATGCAGTAGGCAGTTACTTTCATGCCCCCAATAAATGTCACTCTCAGTATTGGTGCCCTGGTATAGTTCACTCTCACACTAAATCTGGTCTGAGTCATGTGATTAGCACTGGCCATTGGAACATTAGCAAACATGAAAACATAGAGGCCTACTAAGTGTTGGGATGGTGAGGCTTGTCCTCCTGGAACATTTCCTCATGGAACCCATCTGCCATGCTGTGAAGAAGTTCAAGCTAATGAAATAGGCTGGGAGGTTGGGGAGGGTGGGAATGGGAGACAGACATGGACACACACACAGATGCTCAGCTATCCACCAGCTGGGCCAGCCATCTCAGCTGAGGTACCAGATTTACGAGTTAAAAAGCTACCTTGGACTTTACAGCAAACAGATAACACATGGAGCAGTCTCCATCAAGCCCTGCCCAAATTTTAGAATCAAGAGCAAATAAATGTTTCAGCAACTAAGTTTTGGAATGAAGCAATACATAGCTACAATACATGTAAACCAATTAGAACAGTTTCTGTTAGGTAGTAAGCAACTAGAAAATGTCAGTAGTAATAATCCTTACTAGTAGTAATCATTGTAAGTTCCATCACAGCCTCCCTACCCCCTACCCCAGGGTACTGTATGGAGTATTTGAGCTGTTCTTAAAGGCATTCTCTCATTTCCCTAATGGCCAGTAAACTGATAGGGACTAAAGCAACCAAAAGATCTCTTCATTTTCTTTCTTCTTCACCGCTTTTTTTTTTTTTTTTTTTTTTGGTCTCTGTCAATAACGTTTGCCTCGTTTTCCTAGAGTGGCTAATCAATGATCCAGACCAATTCGAGCCTTTGGTTGTGCTCTGTATTCTCAGTAACTATAAGCACCCCATTCAACCTACCCCAGGTCACAGGTAAATAATTAAGAGTTCAGTAGGAAAGACTCTGCACTAGAGGTCAAAAGGTTATACTCATTAATTCGTAATTCTTTTTTACCTGACAGAATCATTAGGCACAGGGCATAGGAACCAATTACCTCTTGTTCAGAATAAATTAAGCAGCATGCAAAACATACCTGCTATTTTTTCCTCTGCGACTTTACTGATTCTGATTATATAAATATCGTTATTATTTTAACCCATGTTTGTTCAAACTTCACTCATGATATTTATCTTAAGATAGCCTGAATCACAGTAATAGGTTTACTTAATTTCCCACTACATCTAAAACTCTCCCAGAAGAGAGACTTATTGAGAAAAGCGGCATCTTACTCATTGTTGTATCCATCAAATAAGCACCTACTACATTGCTCTACTACTCACAGAAATACAGTAAAAAATATCTGGTCCTAGTCAGCAACCACTTTGTATTTAACTAATCTTTGCAATTCTCACTCCCATTTTTATGAAGAACTAATGACTCAGTCAAAGTTATAATGCAATTACTGACAAAGTTAATGAATGCTACACGTCCTAACATTAACATTTAACAATTATTTGACTCAATTAAGAATGATTTTATTTTTATAGAAACAACTAGATGACTTTTAAGGAAAAGAAAGGTATTATTTACATTCCTTAATTCTTTTTCCTTCAAGTTTCAGGCTTAAGAAGCCTGCAATTTAGGTCCAGGGTAAGATCTAGTTAGGCCAGATGCCAGGCAAGTAACATCAAAGGCAAAGCAGGCCTGGTGGAGACTACAGATAACCGTAGGGCTCAGAAATGACCTAAATGGGGGCAACCACTACTCGGCTCCAGAAATCTATCTTAAGCAGGAACAGCAATCAGGTAGAGCCAAGTCCTGTGATTTCTCAAGTGATGCTAGAAATTGAGACTTCTTCAGACTGGGATTTCAAAATGTAGAATAGATAAACAAGATTATACTGCATAGCACAGGGAAATATATACAAGATCTTGTGGTAGCTCACAGCAAAAAAAAATGTGACAATGAATATATGTATGTTCATGTATAACTGAAAAATTGTGCTCTACACTGGAATTTGACACAACATTGTAAAATGACTATTACTCAATAAAAAAAGTTAAAAAAAAGAATATGAAAACGAATATATGTACACTCATGTATGACTGAAGCATTGTGCTGAAAAAAAAAAAAAAAGAAATTGAGACTTCTTAAACATGACATTTTCCTATTTTTAAATGGCGGCAACTAATCACTAAATGCTCCAAATATACTAGGAGCAAGCAATATATATATATCTGTTGGGAGGATTCAGGCCAAGAGCCTCCTGCTACTGCAGGTTCATTGTTAAAAATCTCTATATATAATTGAAGGTGGACTAAGGGAACAATAGCCTTTACCATCACCCCTTACCTCTGGGAAGAGAGGGAAGAAATAATTAGGACCATGAAAAGCAGCTCCGGAATAGTACAGGGAGTACCAGTGACCAACTCCTTTAATTTAACCTCTCTCAAAAAAGAAATTTGTTAGCAGTTTTATATACAGACCCTTTTGTAACATTAAAATATATAGGGAGATTTTTCTTTCTAGAATTTTTTCCTCAAAATTTGCAAAAAAAAAAAAAAAAAGGAGAATATTCAAATAAATATATGAGTTAAAATTACACAAACTTTTCTGGCCTTAACCAAACTAATGAAAATGCTCAGTAATAAACATGAGACTAACGATTCACCATGCACACAGAAAAACAAGATGCAAAATACTAACAGTGTTATTATATTTGTACTGGTGTATCTACATATTGTCACTTGACTCTCTTGTGACCAACAGCACCAAACTAGCTGGACACAATGTTGAACTCTGTGACCAGGAAACCCTGGTCTATCTAACAAACCACTGTGGACTCCATCCTCTGATCTGAACCTCCTTAGTATCAACAACTAAGGTAACCAGTCACTAGTAGTCAAGTATTCATTTAGTCCAAAAACATTTCTTCAATAGTTTTATGAAAGACCTGACATTATTTAATCAAGTTAAGGTTTTCCCTTTTATTTAAAAATAAAAATTTATATAAAATATTAGAATTTCATCTCCAAACCTGCTTAACCTGCTAGAAGTTAAAATAAAAATTTTAATATAATTAATTATGGCAGATAGGCCTTCAGAATTCAAAACATTCTCTAAAGTAGCTACTAGTAACCGAGTTCCTATAGCTAGAAAATTAGTTGCCAATTTAATGACAATAAAATTATAGTACTGTTATTTGGGGAGACTATTAATTTATTGAACACTTACTACATGCCAGGTACTGTGCTGCATACATTCAGGGTTCTCTTTAAACTTTAAAAACGACAGTATGAGGGAGACACCATTATCATCCCCATTTTACAGATGGGGAAACTGACCTTTCCAAGATCACACAGCTAGTAAGTAGCAGAGTCAGGATTCCAACCCAAATCTTGTCTAACTTCAGAATTTGCTCGCTTAACCACTACACTGTATTGCCTCCAGTGACTCTGGGTTGATATCTAAGATAAAGAAAAGAGGGAAATTTATATTTCTCAGTGGCAAATTTTAAAAATATAGTAGAAATGGAGGACACTTTTTAAAACAAACAACTCTCCTATATATAATCATACAAATATTATTTCTATTCCCAAATACATGTAATAATGATTAAAATCTCACACAATGGACTTTTCACAAACAATTTTTCCTATGTATTCATTCATGTTTATTATTTAAAAGTTAATGGGAACACTAAGTATTTTCTGCTCAATTTTGCTGTGAACCTAAATCTGCTCTACAAAACAAATTAAGAAAAAACAGAATTGCAATATATTAAATATGCCTAATTCAATTTAGTTATGAACTGGCATAAGACTATATTCTTTCGGTATGAAAAGTTGCACTTTGTCATAACCACAGGGCCCTTAATACTTAACTGATTTTTTCAGAAAGGCTTTAAGGTGTGTAAATAGTACTGTAAAAGTTGAATTTTTAACACTCTCAGAAGACCTTCAAGTCTGCAATATATAGGCATGAAATAAGTTGAAATAAAATTAGACAAAAAGAACTGAATTCAGAATGAACACCACAAAAGGAACACAACACCCCTACAGCTGACATAAACAAGCCTAACTTTACTTTTCCATCAAAAGATGTAGCCTTAAGTCAAAAATGTCCTAATTCGTTAAGTCTTTTCTAAATCTTCCAAAGAAGCTTATCCAAAAACTAAACAAAAATCTTTCTATTGTCTAGAGTGATTGTCAACATAGGAAACAAATCATTTTTCCTGATACTCAGCAAGGTTGTAAAAATTCTAAAGGTCAATTAAAACAGATATGAAGGAACTATTAAACAAGTTTTCCCTGCTATTACCGCTTCCCATCAACATTTTCCTCTCATCAAGGTCCACCTTTATGAACACACACCTAAGTTCACTTAGGAAGAGCACAGCGGGAGGTTCTATATATAGAAAAGTCATTTGTCCTACCTATTCTGCAGAAGACTGTCAAAATTAATTTTCAAATAGAATGCTGTATGGTCACCAATAAAAAGTGCTGAAGGGAAGCACACTATTAATTTTGTTTTGCGCCAGTATTTTACTTAAAAAGTTTCAACTATAAAAGAATTACACTAATATTAAATGGGAATTCTACCACACAAGTTACAGATAATGTTAGAGTATGGGCCCTTAATCACACCTGAAATTCATTGAACTCCTTTTCTTGCTTGCTGACCCACGTTTTCAAAAGTGATCCAAAGACTTCGGCAACGCTGATTTCAATAGGCAGAAGTTAGGATTTGCAGGGCAGCAAAAACAAAGCATTCTGACCAATGCATGTTTCAAGTGATATTAGTATACTCATTCAAATACTTGTATTCAAAGCTCCTCACTAATTATCTGGCTTCAACAGGGAACACGACCAGATTAATACAGACTGCGGCTGCCTTGGTAGCTGCAAACTCAGCTGAATCCCAGGACGCCACCCCAATTTGGAAGGGGCAGAACCATATCCGGTTCTCACTGGATACACATTTTCTCATGCTTCCCATCTTTAAAACTTTACATCTTCCCAGAGGAGCAATAAAGATACAAAGACGCCAAGGAGTATGCCTGTAGGGAAGATGAGTGATCAAATTAAATCCCTACGCACGGAACCTTAAGCTTCAAAACTTTTCGTAACGAATCACAGCTGAAAAACGAGACATGTTTTCTCACTTCTCTCCGGGAGTCAGCTTCCCCCAAACAGTGGTTTTGACTTACTGGTTAGTTGGAGGAGCGGTCAGCGGGATAGCCACCTCTTCCTCCTCGTATTCTGGTCCATCCAGAGAGTCACCTTCGTCCACTGTTCCCAGGCCCGCGCCCAAAGCGGGCAGCTGAGGAGGCGGCGGCAGAGGAGGGAATCCGCCGCCTGCCCCGAAGGTCTCAGCAGGCAACGAAGTGGTCCCCTTGGTGAGAGCCATCTCCCCGCCGGGTCCAGCGGCGGCAGCACCGGCCACGCCAGCAGCAGCACCTCCCCCTGACAGTCCGGCTCCCCCCAGTGCCCCCGCCACAGACCCGGGTCCCAGGAACCCTGACCCCAAACCGGCTCCGCCACCCAGAGTCCCGGCCACTTCAGCCTCCGCCAGCCCAGGATAGGGGGCGGCGGCGGCCACAGGCAAGGCCGCGGGTATCTTCACCCGACACACCGCCGGATAGGCACTCGAGCCCGCGGCCCCGCCGCCTCCGGCTGCCCCGGCGGTGACCGGGCCGCCCTCCTCACTGCCGGTCCCGGCCGCCATCATGTTGAAGCCCGCTCTGCTCTGCCCTACCCTGCCCGCCCGGGAGCCCCGGGGGCCACCAGGCCCCGGCTCCGAGCCGCCCCACCCAGGCGCGTCCCCCCTTCAGCTCCCCAGGCGGAGGAAACAACAACAAAAGGAGAGAGCCCGCCGCCGCGCCCCCTCTTCGGGCCACAGCCCAGGCTCGGGAGCTACCCGGGTTACGGGAAGAGAAGTGGGCAAAAAACCCAGCGCCTGCACAAACGCCGCCCAAACCTTCACCTCACACACCCACACTCACGCACACACACATGCACAGAAGCGAAAAATTTCCTGGCTGCACTAAAGAGGAAGGGAAGCACAGGGGAAGCGGCTGGGGCGGCTGCCGCTCCTTCAGCCACCGCCGCCGCCGCCGCCGCCACCGCTTCTTCACCACCCCAGTTCCGGCCACCCCCACCGCAGCCACCGCCGGTGCCGCTGCTGGGGCTGGGGCCACTGCAGCCGCTTCATCCTCCACGGGGCTGAGAAGGGAGGGGTGGGGAGAAAAGAGGAAGGGGGGCGGGGTAGCTGGGAAATCAACTGAACGCTCCCAACCTGGAGCGCTCAGTGAAAACGACGAGAGAGAAAGGAAGGCGGGGCACGGGAGGAGGAGCGGAGGGAAGGAAGGGCGGGGGAGGAGGAGGGGAGGGCAGCTTCTGCGCAGGCGCGTCCCCGGCGCGGGGGTGGGAGGGCTGGGCCTGGAGGAGGAAAAGGAAGAGTCGGGAGGGAAGGAAGCGGCGGGAACGCGCGGTGCGCGGCCGCGCTCGCTGTCCTGCTGCGGGCGGAGCGCGTGGCGGCGCGGCAGCTTCTCCCGTCGGTGTCGTGGGCGGCGGCGCGCGCCTGCCTCACTGGGCTTTGTTTGATGGGCCAGTGGGGCAGAGGAGAAAAGGAGTGGGTTCCGAGCACGCGGCTTCTCGGCGCGGTGAAAATAGGAGAGACGGGAGAGACAAGGCGGGGTTGGAGAGGAAGGACCGGGAAAGGAAGATGCGGCGAAGCCTATTCCCTGCTTCCTGACCGGTAGAATAAACACCCTTGGCCGCCGGCGCAGAAACTAGTTGGCCGTTGGGGTGGGGGTTGGAGGGGGTACGTTGCATAATATAAATTACTATATGCATATAGCAAAATAAAAGATAAAATGAAAAAATTTTTACTAGGTTCTGAACCTCAAAGAAAACGAAATGGATAATGGGGGGGGGTCATGTGGGGAGGGCTAAAAATTTTGGTAGAAGCTGGTTGTGAAGTCAGATTTCTACGACTATACGCTTTCTTCACCCATCCTCTCCCTCTATTCTTTTTCCTTCTCTCTCTGTCACACACACACACACAAAACCTGTGCCACTACATGTCTGTTGGGTACTAATGTGTGGAGAGGAAGGGTGCCTCAGACGACACTAATGAACTCACTTTCTTCCTCGTTCATATACAAAACGCGGCAGGTCAAGCTCCCCCATGCACATGTGAACGTACAGGCACTTTCAACAGGCAAATCAAGATGGTCCCAAGGTGTCAGTTACAATTCTGTATGATTTCAAAAATTACCAATAAACTGAAATTTCTCCCTTAATATAGCCAAAGAGAATGGGTTTTGTTTTGCCTTTTAAACTGGAATATATAAACATAGGTGGAGGAACCATTACCATTTTTTTTTGAAATTCCACTATCTGTAATTTGCCCTTTTGGATTCGTATATTGTTATTATCTTTTTGTAGTTGTTTGGGTTTTTTTAGGGCGGAAGGGGAAGTAATTAGTTTTTTTTTAATAGAGGTAGTGGGAATTGAACCCAAGACCTCGTGCGTGCTAAGCATGCACTATACCACTGAGCTGTACCCATTCCCTTCATATATTGTTTTTATCTTTTAAATTTTCCCAGGAGGAATCTCACATTAGTTACCATTAAATATTGTTCTTTGAGATCAAAATTTTCTCTGCTAAGGATGGAAAAACCAACAAGAAGCACACTGAGGATGGGAAGGGGCTGTAACAGAGGCCAAGGGAAAAAGGAAAAGACCAGTAAAAGAGGTGGCAATGTGGATGCAAGACATTTTCTTTACTTTAGACGTTTCCCTTTACCTATTTGCCAAATCAGTGACAAACTTAATTAGCAGTAATCCTGAGGACTCCTTCATTGGGCTTATCTCTCATGCAATATATTGCCTGGGTGAGTGAAGATGGACTGACTAGTGGCAAGATTGGTCTCAGACCAGCAGTATCCTAGGAACTTGTTAGAAATGCAGATTCTGGGACCCCACCCTAGAACCTCTGAGTCAGAAGCTGCTATAATCTATGTTTTATTGAGACCTTCAAGTTTGCACATTTAAGTTTAAGAACCACTATAATAGGGTAAGTACAGTACGTAAATAACAAAAAGGTATCTAACACCGTCATCAGCCTTTGAATGTAGGACACTGGACTGGCCAGTAATCACCCTCTCTTGGTCTCTTGGTTGTCACCAATCTTCTCTAAGTGCTCACACACCATAGGTGTTCTGCTGAGGTTCCAGGTCAGGCTTGCTACTCTAATTTGCAGAATTACCTCCTTCCCCTTTTTTCAAAATTCTTTAGCACCTAAAGACCAATATGGAGTACAGTCCAACACCAATTGCATACTGAGTTATATTTTTTTCTAGTTACTATACAAGTATACTGCAGATATAACCTGTGGTCTATCCTACTGCCTAGCCCAGTGCTAGGCATCCTTGCCAACGGCCTTGAACAGATCACCATTCTTTTAACAAATACTGTATTATTAGATCAGCTCACATCTTTAGATATCAAGTGCTGAAATAGTGGAAAAGATCTATGTCTATTTGTATAACAACCGAATATCAGTATCTTACATTATATTCAATCTTCATCAGAAGAGATTATCACATATTTTTGATGAGATATTTTCAAAAGTTTTGCATATTCCTTTTGTTGGACAGATATAGGCTTTGATCTTTACTACCCTTTGTTTTTTCCTTAATCGCAAATCAGTGACTTTTAATTTTTTCCAAAAGGGCTAAATGTTTCTATTTTCTTAATTTTTGTCTATTGCCTTTTTTCCCTACTCACCTTGACCTTCTCGTCTCTCATTTATAGTCTCTGTAGTCTCATGGTTTTTTTTCCTGCTAATTTCTCTCTCAATTTCTGCTTCTGTGTTTCCCTTTCCTTTTCTTCCAAGCCACTGAATTTCCCAACATAGACATACTCCTTAAAGTTTCAGAAGTCAAAAACTGAAGAACATTTTTTTTAAATCGTGAAATATCTACTTGGAGAGAGGTATCTCAGGGTTTCTGCAGGGACTAGTGTTAGCTGTGGTGTTATGTAACATCAGTTAACAAAGGGAAGTAAACAGTCTGTTAATTAAATTCACAGATAATATTAAACAGGAGGCACTGAAGAACGGAACAATATTCAAAAGAAAAGAGGAGAATTCAAAATAGATTTTACTTTTAATAAAACAATCTTTGATATCTGTGATTTTAAAAAGTTACCTGCAGATGTGGAATTAAACATAATATTTAATGATGAATTAATAAAAAATGCTGAGCAAAGACTTGAGGGTGAAAAGGATCTGAACACTTAAATTTTAAAAAATGAATTAGGCTTATTCTGATTTTATTGGAAACTCAAATATGAATGTAACACATTCCAAAATATCTTGCAGTTTTGATACCTCAATATATGAAAAGGTAACTCTGAGTCAGTAATACAATTTTAGAGAAACTCAAGGAATTTAGAGCAAATATATGAGTAGTTTCTGAGAGGAAGACAAAGCAAGAAGGAATAAAGCCTGTAATTGTGTTTCATGCCCTTAAACATACTCAGGTAAACAAATAGGCTTTGAGTTTATCTAAACAGTGTCAAAATGTTTCATTTACCCTAAAATTTTGAAAGAAAACCTTACTTCTAACCTCTAAAATCCCTATTTCATTTGTTGACCTCATCTTAAAATCCTTAAAAGCACAAATTTCCTTGATAGGGAGATATTTTGAAAAATAACATTGAGGAGATACAGGTTAAAGGAAATTATTTTGATGAAAAATTAAATAGCTCTGCAGAAATTACAGTATGTGGTATAGTATGTAAATAAGATTGATGAAAATTATAAATCCCATGGAGAAATTAAAGAATAGTACGATCTGAGGCTATAAAATAAACTTCAGAGAAAATTATCAGGAGCCCTCTTAAAACATTTAAACATATACATGGTTAAAGGAGCTTAAGATCAGTTGGATCTAAATATTCCCTCTCTTGAATTAAGAGTAGAAAATCATCTTTATTTTTTATTATTTAGTTAATGTTTATTCTTCTGTCTTTATTTTGCTGATTTTTCACTGTTCTTTGTCAGAAATATTCCCCCTTCATCATTTCTAGTCTGTTTTTCTTTGCCTACTAGTTTCCTCTAACTAGGAACATTTCCATTTTTCCTTTCTGTACCTTGGTTCCTTTACATGATGGTGCCCCATGCTAGAAGTAAAAGAAAAAAGGAAGTAGAATGGTTTCAGGGCAAGGGAAATGGAGGACTCAGGGTGGGTAGGACTCTGGTCCCCGTTTTCCTCATAATTACACTCCCATTCTTTGCCTCAGTCAGCGACAATTTAAACACCACCTGAAGTAGTCATGGAATCCAAGTAACCTTTGGCCTCTTCACCTTAGGAATCTTGCAAAGTCTCTTTTACAGGTTGCTTTCTCGGATCTATCTGAGAATCTCTCAGTAACCTATTCATCTCTAAATTTAGTTAGTACATCCATACACAACCCTCTTTAATAGTCTTTAAGACAACTATACAGTTAAAGGGTTAAATAGAGCCTTGAGAAACTTACAGATAAAATAAGGTAAGAGTTTTAAGTACATCAGAAGCCACTTTGAGTAATGTAACTTTACTAAACTAAAACTACCTTTCTAAGCTATTTCTAACTATAATTTTTTTTAATTCACATTTTAAGAACTCAATTTCACCTGTTATCTTAACACAACTTTTTAATTTTTTAACTTTCTCTTCATTCTTTATCAAGTTGGGAAAATAACAATAAAATATGACACGTAGTATAGCAGTAATTTCCAGATTCCTGGGTTTTACAGACAATTAAATCTTCCGCAAAAATTGAGATACTACTGAATTATGAACTTTGTGAAGAGGGGAATGTTTTGTTGTTATTAACTACCATTTCCTACCACTATTTCATTAAAGGGAGGAACATTTCAAGACAGAAATAGTGAAAGAACGGTGGCGGTGGGGAGAGGGAGTAGGGTGCAGGGAGAGAGGAAGGAAGTGAGAGAGGGAAAAAACAAAAAGAAAAGGGAAGGAAATAATTCCAGGGAAAATGCAGTCATTTGAATTGCATAAATTTAGCTCCATGAAAAATACATGCTATGTTGTGTCCGTCCTTTTTACATGAATTTATTAAAAATTGGCATTGGTTTGCAGACCAGGTATCCTAGTTTGGGTTTCCACAGAAGCAGACTCTGAAACTAGAACTTGAATGTTAGTTTGTTTACTTGGGAGGCAATCCCAGGAAATTTCAGTAGGACAGTAGGGAAGGGAAGGAAGTTAATACAGGATGCGTTAATGAGCAGGTTACTGCTAAGAGCAACTGGGGCGCAATCCACCTGTGAGCTCTGGGAGATAGCACAGAATCGCCCTGAGAGTTGTCATACCTGACTGACAAGGAAACTGTTTTTTGGGTTTGTTTTGTTTTTTTTTTTTTTTTGCCTTGAGTTCCCATCTGTCATTGGTTGAGGGCTGCTTCTGAAAGCATCTCTTCACCAACACCTCCCAACTGCCTTCTGGGCAGGCTGAGCATCTCCCACGGCTGGAGAAAGCCCTCAGGAAGAGAGTAACTGGTGTTTGTAGTGAGAGACCGCTGCCTGGACAGAACAGGTGAATGCCAAGGCAGTATGGGCTTCGCATTGACAGAACCTACTACACCAGGGTTTGAGGAATCCCGTGATGAAGAATTCATTTCTGTTAAATGTAGGTACTTTGGGGTTTTGTTATACTTGAGCCATTGTATATTTAACGTAGCCTCTGTGACCTAACTAAGGCTGTTTAGCACAAATGGCTAAGAAAGGTATTCAGTGTTAATCATGGTGTGGCTAGGATGAGAACTGTCATTTCCCAGTCATGCGTACTATCGCTGGAGCACTGCTGATCAGAGGACGTGCTTTCTAAAACTATTTTTTGCTTGATTCCAAATATATATTCTGTCTTTTTCTTAAACATGTATTGTAAGCTAAATAATACAATAGAAGCAAAAATGATTATGCATTGGACATAAAATAGCTTACTGACAACCAAATGGGAAAAATTCAAGAGAAGCTATCATGAATATTCCAATAGCATTTTTGAATAAATAATTTGATAATATGTTTTATTTTATTAAAGGTGGTCCAAAATTCATGCCTTGTATTTGCAGAGAATTTTAAAGTTGTCAGAGAGCTTTCTTTTGCATTGGCTCTTTCACAACTGAAAAAGTTTAACTATATTATTATCCTCAACTGACAGATCTGTAAGCTTCTGAGTTGTAAAGGTGTGGCCAATTTATCTTAAGTGATAAAGCTCTATTGTAGGGATTCCTGGGGAAGTAAAGTAGGACAAAAAAACTGTCCCCCAATAAAATGTCTAGTCTCAGAGAGAACCGTAATATTGCTCGTTGTTCAGGATCCACGAGCAGCTCTAGGGAACTAACAGGCATGCTTGTAGTCATGTCTGAAGAATGAGGACCATGTTATTATCTCCTTTAGTGGCGGCACCACTCCCGTAACTCAAGAGCCCTGTCGCTTTTTCATTCTATTCCCCTGCTCAACCCAGCCACTGATTCTGACTCTACCCTCCGTACCAACCACCCTGCTCTCCACACCTCTCTACCTCAGGATTCCTGCTTATTTGTGGCTTCCATTATGTCTTTCTTTCACTTACAAATATTTATTAAGTGCCAGGGAAACAATGGTGAGCCAAAATAGGCATGGTCCTTGCTCTCATGGATCATACAATTTAGAAAGAGGCAAATATGTAATCATCTAGCCACAGAAATAAATGCAGCATTTACAATTAAGATAAATTATATTAGGGAGAGAAAAACTAAACTGACTTGAAATCTTTATGATTTTTGTAGTCACCTGACAGATTCTTTGTTAAGTGTTCACAGAGTGTTACAGTATGTAATGCAGACAGTAAATCAGCTTCAGACCTGAGTTGCTGAGACAGATGGACTGTATTTAAATCCCTCCTCTGCCACCACTAGCTCTATAACTCTGGCTAAGTTACTTAACCAGAGTCTCAGTTTTCTCATCTGTTATGTGAATGGGTAGAAATACATATTGTTAGGTTGGGTTCCTCCAGAATCAGACCCCATGACTAGAATTGAATTGTAAGTTATTTGGGATGTGATCCTAAGAAGCTTCGCTGCAGAGAGAAGTGAGACAAGAAAGGGAAGGAAGCCACAAAGAAGGTGTCATCAAATAGGTAATCACTGTGGGCAAGGGGTAGGGGCTCAATTCCACAGGGGAGCTATAGGAAATCATGTTAAACATGTCTCAAAATTATTCTACATGAGGAGTGAGGAAGCTGGGGGTACTTACCCCCCAACTCCCTTCCATCTTTGGTGAAGGCTGCTCCTAGGTTCTTTAACTCGCTACATTTCTGAGATGTCCCGTGCTCACAGGTGAGAGAAAGCAAAGCTCCCAGATAGTCACCAGGGAGATTGCATGGCCATGCACTGGAATGGTGAGTGACAAGAGAATGTGGGTGGGGCACTAACAGCTTCTACACCTACCTTCAGGAGCTTTGTATGAGGAGCTGGGGCAACAAGATAATGGAACAAAGTAGAATCTCAATAAGTTGTATCAACTGCAATGAATAAAAATCTTTGTTGAGAGGTGAGATAGGCTCTTATGAGGTGGTAACATAATGATATTCTACAAGGTAAAATCCTATTTATAATTATTAACATGAGTTAACATGTTATATTACTGCAATGGCAGCTCAGAAGAGTTTGTATCCTAGAGAAAAAGGGCAAAGCTTTTCCTTGAATTTCTAATAACTCCTTTAATAGTGAAAGAAGAGGGAGTGGATTGCTAGGAGTTAAGAAAAAATGAGAAGACAAAATGAATGTTTTTCTATGGTAGAGATGGAAGAAACCACCTTACCAGAGCTGAAAATTCATCCTTAGAAAGGAAGATGAAGTTGTAAGTTTTGAGGGCAAAATTATGGAATTTTTGAAAAGCCAACCAGAGGCATTTGGATTTTATCTTGAGGCACATAGGCAGCTGGTGAATATTGTTAAATAAGGGAGCCCATCATGAGAACAAAAATCTAAAGCTGAACATTGAGTCCTACATCTTGAAAAGGACATTGGAATTTGTATAAATCCTACCCAATACAAAAGGCTTTTCTAGAAAGTCTGTGACTTAGGGAAAATATGAACATTTTCAATGATTCGATGTTCATAGGATATGGCATTGTCTGTAAGTGTTAAGAAAAAAAGTGGTACCCTTTTTTAAAAAAGAAATGTGCTTCTGGTGACTTTCTCACACTGGTTCTGGGTCATGTTTCTTCATTTATATTAAACATAGAGCCTTTGTAATACTTGAAGATAACTAACAAGTCCTCCCAGACACCTTTTTAAGTTCTAAATGATGGAAGTACCCTTAGCTTTTCCATTGTCTACTACTCTTCCTAAATAATTTGATCTACAGCCATGACTTTACCATATATATGCAAATAACTCCCAAATTAGTACCTCCAACCCCAGAATCTCCTCTCAGCTCAAACCATCCCTTGGCAACTCCATTTGAAAAACTTATACCCAAAATAGAGCTCTTGAATTTTCTACACATAAAAGCTCCTCCTCCAGTATCCCCATGTAGCAAATGGTATCACTGCTCCTTTACTGGTCAAAATCCTTAATAACATCAGTGATTCCCCTCTTTTCTCACATCCCGCATTTAATTCATCAGTGCATCCTGTCAGCTCTGCCTTCAAAATATATCCTGCGTTTGATTGCATTTCAATCTTAATTGCCACCCCAGTTTAAGCCACCATCATCTCTTACCTAGACTTTTATGATAGAACCTTCTAGCAATCTTCCTGCTTCCACTATTACTCCTCTTGTTTATTCTCCACAGATTAGCCAGAATGACCTTTTAAAAATGTAAGTCAAATCCCCTCACATCCCTTTTTAAAATCTCCCCATTGCACAGAATAGAATGCAAACTTCTTCCCATGATCTGTAAGTTCCTCCACGACATGACCTCTTCCTCTCTTGTAAACCCAAAGCTTACCACACAGCTCTACCCCTCTACTACAGCCCTGTTACCCTGAATGCCTTGCCACATACTGAATACACCAACAATCCTGCTATCTCAGAGCCTTTAGACTTAACATATGCTGTGCATGGAACATTCAACAGAGTTTTGTCTGGCTTGTTTCCTCCCTTCACTGAAGTCTGCACAAATTTCATCTCCTCATATAGTCCTTCACTGACTGCTTTAACCACAAAAAGCTTCTACTTACACTGTTTTTTTCTTCTTAGTGCTTTTCATTGCCTGAAGTTATGGCATATTTTTATTTGTTTACATGTTTACTGTCTACCTCCACAAATAGATTATAAGCATCATGAGTGTAGGATGTCTGTCTATATTAACTGCTATGTTCTGCTTGCTTAGGACAGTGTCTGCCACACAGTAAGGGCTCAACAAACCTCTGTGGAAGGAATGAAGAACATAAAAAAAAAAAAAAAAAGGAAGGAAGGAGGAAGGATGGAAGGAACAAACAAGAATTCTTGGCAATTCACACCCACTGTTGAAAAACACTGAGTTTACAGCCATTGCTGTTGAAATATTTTCCCTATGAATTTTAACCAAGTGAAGTCTCTCCAGTGCTGTGTTTATGCAACTCATAATATTTAATCTGGTGCATTCTTTTAGTTTGGGTTTAATATTTCAAGCTTTCAAGATTTTTAAAAAATTCACATTATGTAATACAATATGTTGACTATTTCTTCCACTTTTTTTGTATCTGTGATGGTTAATTTTATGTGTTGACTTGTCTAGGCTGTACTACTCAGTTAGTTAATTAAATATTATCTAAGTATTGCTGTGGGGGCATTTTGAAGATGTAGGTAACAGTTGATTGACTATAAGTAGATTACTCTTAATAATGTGAGTAGGCCTCATCCAATCAGTTTAAAACCTTAAGAGCAAAAACAGATTTCCTGGAGAATAAATTCTGCTTCAAGACTGCAGTGTCAGCTTCTTTCCAGTTTCCAGCTTGCTGACTTGCTCTACAGATTTTTAGCTTGCCTGGTCTGCAATTATGTAAGCAAATTCCTTTAAAAAAAAAAAAAAAAAGCACTTGCTCTCTTTCTCTCTGAGATGCACATATATGATATATAGACAGAGATGGACATAGAGCTACATATAGATATAAAGAGAGATCTCTATAGAGATAGATGTATGGATGGATGGATGGATGATAGATGATAGATAGATAGATATGGATAGATACAGATTATAGGTAGGTAAGTGTGTCCCTTTATCTGTCCATCTATCTATCCATCTATCTATGTATCTGTCTGTCTATGTAACTATCATCTATTTATCTATTTCCTATTATTTCTGTTTCTCTGGAGAATCCTGGCTGATACTGTGATCCAAATATATGAAAACTAAGTCATGTATATCATTATTCAATCCAAATTAACAATACAATGAAAGACGACAAAGCAGCAACCTCTCTGCGTGGACATGAATCCATTATTAAATACTATTTAGGTGTATTTGTTCAACAAGCAATAAATCCTCTTAATCTACCTTTATCTTATTTCCATGTGCATTATAAGTGATCTTGAAAATACCTTGCTAATTTCAAAGAGAATGTCTACAGCATTTTTCTATCTATCAATTTAATAACCTTATAAGAAAACAAAACAAAATAAAACAAAGAAGAGCTTGGTATGCCTTGTTATGAATTTCTTCTTGGCGAACATAACCAATTGTTTTCATTCTAAACTCAAGATAATTAGTTAATAATGTTTTCTAAAGTTTTGTTATGCACTGTTATATTTATTATGCATTTCTGGAAACTTTTTTTAAATAGAGGAAAGAGCTAATGTTTTAAAATTCTGCTCTGTGTTGTATCTCATCTCATGTAATCCTGTTAATGATCTTATGGAAATAGTACTATTCCTATTCAGTAAATAAAAAAAAAATCAAAGCTCCCAAGTTTAAACTACTTGCCAAAGTCTCCATATACTACAGTACTCTTCTAATCAGAACATGTATCCAACATCTGTATTCTGGTTTCTCTTACAATCACCACAACTCATTCAACTTCTCAGGGAATCCATTATCACATCTATAAGTTCAGTAGACTAAGACATAATTTTTATGAAGTGACTTGTTGGAGTCCATTCAAAGCAATCATGTTCCCATTTAGTATTCTCTGTCTTGGATTGTAGATCCCTCTTGGGTTGATCTCCAAATCAAGCAATCCTCAGCAGATTAGGGGAGAGAATTGAAGGGAGTTTGTAGCTGATTGGAAGTGAGAAGCAAAAAAAAAACAAAGACTTTTTAAAAAAATGATTCCAAGATATTAATCCTAAGAGGACAGTACTGGTAGATTATATTTCTTCTGAGTTTTTCCATGCTTATATGTAAGAAGATTATAGTGTCCCTACGTACTGCCATGGGACTGGCAATGCCTCCTGCTCAGTGGAGTACATTTTCCTGCCCCATTGTCAGGTTTAGCCACGTGATTTGCTTTGGCCAATGATGTGTAAACAGCTGCCATTGGCTATTGGATATTTCTGCCAACAGTCTTACTCCTTGCCATTGCTAATAATTATGGAATGTTCTAACAGAGACTGTTCCTCCAGTCAAGGTCCCAGAATAAGAATAAGAAAATATACATGGAGCAAAACCACAGGCAGATTTGTTGGCCAATATGTAACATGAGCAAGGAATAAGCCACTGTTATTTTAAGTAATAGATTTCAAGACTTACTTGTTCATGAAGCAGAGTTGACTGATAAAGGTGATAGGCCTAATGGAATCAAATATAGTGAAAAGTAAGGGTGATTTAGGATCATGCTAATGAACTGGAGAATGCTGCCAGTTTATATACCCTAAAGTCTGAATTATAGATGAGCTTTTATTACCATGTGGAATAACTGAAAATATCTTCTGCAAGATTATGAAGATTATTAAAGAATTAAAAGGCTTTAAAATCTGAATTATCTAGATACCTGTCTACTTAGCCATAATTAAGTCAAAATGCACTAATTTATTTACAGAATTTGAATCATCAACATATAATCAATAATCAAAGATAACTTAGGGTTTTGTTTGGAAAGGGGGATTTGTTGTTCTTTCACACTAAGGTGTTAGAACTGATTTCACATTTTCAGTTTCCCCATCTCTCAATCTTCTTTGTTTATTGTTAAGTTCTAAAGCTGATGAGGGTTTCTGAATTTGTACTTTGTTGTTTGGTATAAATTTTTTTTATGTTTTAGTTGATGAAAAGGATATCCATTAAATTTCTGTACTTTTAGGGATGCTTGAACCAATGAGAAAAGCAAGTCAAGATTTTCTTTTTTTGCTGAAAAATCAAAACAAACATAGTAGGTTGAAAAGACAGTGCCATATTATTTTCCCACTAGTTAAAAATGTATGACTTATGCACATAATCTGATTTGTTTAAAATTGTGCTTTCCTCAGGAAAAATAATCAGACTTTTAAGACTTGGCATTAATCAAACCATGAGATGATTTTGGCCTGAAGTTTTTAAAATGCATTATGTACTGATGATCTTATTTCCTGAGCTTTCTGACTGAAGGCATGGACAGTATGCTGTTTATATAATCTTTGCTCTTAGATGGTGTAAGTATATTTAGCTTTTTAAAAATGTTCTGCTAAACCAATCATCATAACATCACAGGAATAAGTTTACCTAATTAAATAATTATTGGAGGAATATACAGTTATACTTACTATTTTCTTTTCTACATCTTGCAGCTATAAAGGTTCCATGTCATATTGCTCATCTGATGTGAAGAAAAGTTCTGAGATGTATTAAAGGAATGAAAATCTGTAATTCATTTTTATCTAAAACAATTTGCTGTTCCTATACTAATTATTTCTTTAAAACTGATTTGAACTTTTTCTTTTCTGGTGAGTTGATAAAATAGTAACATTTTCCTTCATTTTATATAGACTAGGTCAATATCTAACAGAATAGAGAGCCCAGAGATAAACCCACAAACTTTTGGTCAATTAATATTTAACAAAGGGGGCAAGAATGTATAATTGAGTAAAGACAGTCTCTTCAGCAAATAGTGTTGGGAAAGCTGGACAGCTGCATGTAAATCAATGAAGTTAGAACACTCCTTCACACCATATACAAAAACGTATACTCAAAATGGCTTAAAAACTTAAACATAAGACAAGACACTATAAACCTCCTAGAAGAAAACAGGCAAAACATTCTCTGATGTAAATCTTAGCAATGTTCTTCTAGGGCAGTCTACCCAGGCAATAGAAATAAAAGCAAAAATAAACAAATGGGACCTAATTCAACTTATAAGCTTTTGCATAGCAAAGGAAACTAGAAGCAAACAAAATAACAACCTATGTAATGGGAGAAAATATTTTCAACTGATGCAACTGACAAAGGTTTAATTTCCAGAATATATAAACAGCTCATATAACTTAATAAGAAAAAACCAAACAACCCAATCCAAAAATCGGCAGAAGACCTAAACAAGCAATTCTCCAAGGAAGACATACAAATGGCCAATAGGCACATGAAAAAATGCTCAATATCACTAATCAGAGAATGCAAATCAAAACTACAATGAGGTATCACCTCACACCAGTCAGAATGGCTATTTTTCAAAAGTCCACAAATGATAAATGTTGAAGAGAGTGTGGAGAAAAGGGAACCCTCCTACACTGCTGGTGGGAATGTAGTTTGGTGCAGCCACTGTGGAGAACTGTATGGAGGTTCCTCAAAAGACGAAAAATAGACTTATCGTATGATACAGCAATCCTACTCCTGGGCATATATCCAGAGGAAACTTTAATTCAAAAAGATACATGCACCCCAATATTCATAGCAGCGCTATTTACAATAGCCAAGACATAGAAACAACCTAAATGCCCATTGACAGATGACTGGATAAAGAAGTTGTGTTATATTTATACAATGGAATACTACTTAGCCATAGAAAATAAGAAAGTAATGCCATTTGCAGCAACATGGATGGACCTGGAGAATGTCATGGTAAGTGAAGTAAGCCAGAAAGAGAAAGAAAAATATCGTATGATATTACTTATATGTGGAATCTAAAAAAAAAAAAAAAAAAAAAAGATACAAATGAACTTATTTACAAAACAGACTTACAGACATAGAATACAAATATATGGTTTTGGGGGAGGGGAAGGGGTGAGAAGGGATAAATTGGGAGTTCAAGATTTGAAGATACTAACTAATATATATGAAATAGATTAGGCAATAAGTTTATACTGTATAGCACAGGGAACTTGTACTAACTTATGGTGAAAAAGAGTATGAAAACAGATATATGTATGTTCCTATATGACTGAAGCATTGTGCTGTACACCAGAAATTGACACAACATTGTAAACTGACTATACCTCAATAAAAAAAAGATTATTGCATTGTTCCATGTTATGTTACAACAATAGTATTTATCTAAATCTTTTTTGTTAGTGCCATATTGTCATAGCAAATATTTTATAATTTATATTTTTCATTATTTTTTGATATGTTAGCATTTATTTTTACTTCTGTAAGTAAAAAAAAATATTAGGAGGAGATAAAATCAGGCAATGTATAACAAAATTTAAGGGTTCTGCAGGGAATGGACACAGTGATTATGGCAGATCCTATTAGTTGTTTATCCATAAACCTCCTCCCACCTCCTTTCTTGCTAACTGAGTCATGAAGCCCTTCAGGATATCAATGATCTCAGCTTGAGCAACAAATCCTAACTGCTCCAAGCCAGTCTTTAACAGCCCTGTTCCCATTTGACAGAAACTTAATTTCTCAATCACTCTTGCAACTAAACACAGCCATGTGATCAGGTTGGGTTCCCTTATGGCTTCTAGATTTTTGTCATTGTTAAAAAGACTTTCTCCATTATAAGATTATTTTTAGAAGTTCTCCCAAGTTATCCTCTGGTGCTTTTATGGTTTCAATTTTTATGTTGTTTAAATCTTTAATTCATCTGGAATTTGTTTTGGTATAATGATTGAAGTAGTCATCCACCTTTTTTTCTCTCTCTCTAAATATAATCTCCTTTCACACATTTATTATTGCCTTGTCTTTGCTTTTTCTCCCGTTATACACTTACTCTGCTTTAAGGAAATCTTTGATTCTCAGAGTCAAGTGTTATTAAAAGGAGGAAGTAACTTTAAGACTTGCATATTTTAATTATTTATGGCATCCAGGGAAAGCCTCTATTATATTTAAAAGTGTGGATAATGGGAGATCAAGATCAACTTTCTTGAAATACATCTTCCTTCCTCCACCTCATACAAACACCCACTTTAGAGGGAAACTATCAAGGAGGAAAAGAGAAACTTCTATAAATATATGTGAAATATGATGACTTATCCAAAATTTGGTTGAAAATTTTTGTGTGTCAAAAATACCTCTGGCACCATACTTTTTGAAAATTAAAGGCCTTTTGTAGTTAAATACTGTATTTTTAATAACAACGACAACAACAAAAGGAATCACTTCTCACTTTCGGTAGAAGAGACATACTTCATGTCACCCTTTTCCTCGAAATGGATCATGATTCTCTTCACAGACAGAATACAACCATTTACAGTTACAATCTAGGTTAGGCACATAGCTTTCTCCTTTAAAATAAGAAGCACTCTTATTAACAGATTTGAGATAATATGATTTTTTATAAGACTGACAAATTGTGAATACTTGTGAAGCTGGAATGATGATGGTACTTGGAGGTTTAGCATCCTATTCATTCTACTTTGATGTACATTTGAAAAGTTCCATAATGAAAAAAAATACTTAAACTTTTATGAACTATCTATCCCTTACTTTGTATAAAGAGCCATAGAGCAATGGGGGAGAAATTTCAGCAAGAGGTGAGAAGGGCTTACCTCAGAGAGATGCACCCATTTCAACCAACAACTGGGAATAAAAAGTTACTATTTCCTGAGCATTTGGAAGATAACATTTCCCCAGCCAAGAATAAGGAAGAACCTGAAAGGATGACAGTACAAAATGGATCTGAAGACACCTACCAAACACTCTTGAAATCACAGTATCTTTTCATCACACTGAAGTTACGTTACAATACTCCATTAGTGTGGCTGACAGTTGTTATGAGTCAATATCACACCCCAACGTTTAGGACATTATGTCATAGTTTTGTAGCTATTTATTATTTCTCTTTGTTAACAAAGGGTCTTTCTCTTCACTACAGATTTGAGCTGTTAAGGAAAATAGTCTAAAATAAAAACAATGTGGCATTTAGATTAGTAAGGACCAAAATTAATTAGCAAATATATACATACATAAAACCTCTTTCATTTCAATTCTAAGATTCAAATATTTGATTTGAAATGAATTAAGACAAACAGCTTGATATTCAGTAAAGTCACATTTGCATTGAATTCTCAAATTTTTCTAATCGTACAGCTTCATTTTATAAGGATTCACTTCAGCAAAAATGTTAATTAAAAGAACAGGAAGAAAGGGTTGATGAATGTGGTGTGGTTTGTTGCCAAGCCAGATCTCTCTTGTGGGTGATTCAAGCCAAAAGTTAAATGATGTTTATTTTCACCTCTATCTCAGAAAAAATGAGGGAGACAGTGGGGATAAGAAAAATCAAAAATCAAAATTGTTTTCAAGTACATCACACAGATGTAAATGAGAGGAACTGGAATAAGATCTTATATAATGAAGAAGTGGCATCATAAGAAAGGAATAGACAGGAGAGAAAAATAATATAAAGGCTGGGAGGAGTTGGTCAATGTTGTTTGTTTCATTTTGTTAAGGCAGAGAAAGGAGTTTGGTGGAAAGCAATGTATGTAAAGAAGGTTTTAATGAAGTTTGGAAGGGTGATTGGAATATGCATAATTTGCTTTTACGGTTATAGCTATATTTATTTTGGATGTATTTCCAAGTTGACATGGGTCTGAGCTGAAATAAAGTAGACCCAGTTTTATTCACGTTATCAGCTCAGTAAAATGAGCTTCACCCACATTAGCCTAAAGCACATGTGCTAATGCTGCTTTTTAAGGTTACAATTATAAAGAATATGAATATATGAATTTCATTATCAATGACTTAAGTATTGGTTAATATAAAATTAAAAGATGGAAGGAAGCATTATACATGTGAAGTCCTCATTGCCATTCACTTTTCCACTAAATTCTGGATACAGTACAGTGAGAAGATCACAGGCATTGTTTTTACAGATCCACCACATACAAGTTGGGTGATTTTAGACAAATCAAACTTAACAAACTTCTATTTCTATATATGTAATTGCAATGAATATATTTTTTAGTTCTAGAAGTTCTAGTTGGTATCTTTTCCAAATTGCCTGGTACTGTTTGACAATGTTATTTTTCCCCCTAGTTTTTAAAAAAAGAATCTTGAATCGTTTGAAATGTACTTATGTAGTAGTCAGTATCTAAGAATTCTACTTTCTAAGGTTCTTGGGATCTAAGCATGCTATTTCTTGTGTGTGTTGAGTAACTCACAATGGATTATTTCTCATATATTTTGTAATTTTGGATTGTGAGTACATTTTAATGGGAGCTTCTTTGTGATAATCCTGCATGGTTTGTATTCTCACATTTTGGCAAGATGAAGTAACAGTGACTATATTTATCCTTCTGCCTGAAACAACTAAAATTCTGGACAAAATATATGAAGCAACAATTTTTAAAGACAACAGAAATTAAGCAGAAAAACAATGACCTCTGAGAGATGGGAAACAAATGAAGTGAGCTTCGTAATTAAGAGGGCTTCCAGGGAAAGGGTACACAAGAGGAGTCTGGCAGTTTTTCTGAGGTGAAGAGGCAGAACTGGGGAATGTGGAAAAGCCAAGGAGGCTGGAGTTTACAAAGCAGAGTATCCAGGAAGAGAGAACTGCATAGTGAGAGAAAGAGTTCCAGAGAGCTGTAAAAGGTCTCCTCAACGACAGACTGAATAAAAATGCAAGACCCAACTGTATGCTATCTACAAGAAACTCACTTTAAGTTGTAAGGTAAAAGGATAGGAAAAATACACAATGCCAACACTAATCAAAAGAAAGTTGGAGAGGCTATATTAATAACAGACAAAAGAGATTCCAAAGTAAAGAGTATTACCAAGGATAAAGAAAATCATTTTATAGACTGATCTGGCATTTGCTTCTGCAAGTCTCCCCATGAGTATTGTTAGCTTTGATATAAATGGACACCCAGGGGGAGGAGGGTAGGCCTTAGACAAATAAGAGGCAGGGAATTGGACTGAGGCTGTGGATTTCTGAACTTAAAGGTTTCCAGGCCCTACAGAGAGTAAATTCTAATCACAGATCTGAGTGCTGCTCTGAGGCAATTTCTGAGGAAACTTTTCTGACTCAGAATGCAGGGAGACGACAAGCTTTTCTGTCTCCTGGTGTCACTGGGTTACTTTTTTTCTATATCACCCTTTCCCTGGATGTCAGTGAGTCCATCTTTTTGCAGAGGGTCTCAGTTCCAAATCCCAACCCTGCCTGGTGCAAGCCTTGCCTCCCCATAGCTACACTTACAGTAAGTGAGAACACCTTGTGTGCCTTCCCTCAGATAACCCTACCTCAATTCACACTTTCAGCTCTAGTTTTTCATTTTCTCTTCACATTTGACTCCTAGTGACTTTCTTGTAAGCTCAACTATGTACTTAAAAGAATGTTTCTTATATTCTATCAAACATTTTTTTGATGTGTTCTTTTGGAGGTTTCTCAAATACAGATTGCCATATTGCTGGTAGTGAAGTCTATCTTTCTCTATGTGAATTGGGAATAATAGTGGCTATCTTAGAACAAGGGTAAGATTTGAAGATAATATTCATAAAATGCTCAGCACAGTGCCTGGAGCAGAGTTAGTGCTCAATGTGAGACAGCTGTTATGGGGTGAGTGACTAGAGTGTTAAAGTGATGATGCTTTGGAGAGTACAAAACACTGGGAAGAGTGCACTCTGGGGAGTACAAAAATAGGTTGGACACAGAGGTCTTAGTATTTTTATAGACTTTTTGTAGGAATTTATCAAGAGTTTTTTCCTCTAAGACTTCTTATTTTTATATTAGTGATTGCAATTTTTTTCTTTTCATGAGGTACTCTTCCCTTTTTGTGGAAAAAATTACACATGAATGATTTAAGTATCTGATAATGACTACTGTCTAAAGGGACTATGTACTGGATAGGAGATTAATCTGATTCTGAAAGAGGGAAAAGCTTATTCGTATCTTCAAGTTAAATTAGTATTGAAGATACTGAGACACAAAAGAAATAGTTTTTACCCTAAAAGAGCTGGGGATCTGGTGGAAATATAAAACACATACGAACTTGCAAAAAACAAACAAACAAAACAACTAACCATATTAATAGGAAAGATGTGCCTTAATACTACAGGAAGGTCGGAAGAGGGAAAGCACCTTGGGTTGAATTAGTCAGGAAAGACTTTATGGTGAATGTAAGAATGCTTAGGTAGAATTAGGTAGAAAGAAGAAGGAATCAGAAGAGAGGGAAGAAAGGTTGGCATGGCCATGGGAGCAGTAAAATGAAGAAGTGAGAAGCTAGCCTAACTAAGGGGGATGATTTGTAAATAGGAGCAGTGAAAAGGAGGGAAAAGCACATTGAAGAAGTCCCTAAAAGTCAAAGACCTGAATTTTAAGCATTAAAAGCAAATGAAGACAGAGACATAGTGACATAGCAAAGGAGACTCTATAGAATAATTGTGACGCACTGATACTAGATGATACACTGTCACATGTGTGTCTTCCTACTTAGGCTAGCACACATGATTTCTGAAGGCAGGGATTTGGGCTGGCCTGTTCACTGCTGTAGTCTTAGCATTTAGACAAGTGCCTAACAGAGGTGCCATTGAATGAGTGATTCATTGGTAGCAGTGTGCAGAATGAACTAGACAGAAGAAGAGTTTAGAGGCAAGGCAACTAACTAGTTAGGAGGATTTTGACATAAAGTAGGTGCAGTAAGAATGGAAATTAAAGGAAACATTGTAAAGCCACTGAGGTCCTTGAAGCAGGAGTTATGACTTATTGTGACAGTTTTGGTGCCTGGCATGGTGCCTGTAGACAGCAGGCCCTTGGTAAATGTTTATGTAATAAATGAGGGGAATGATATAACTTAGTGATTCTATTTGTCATGGGGATAAGGTAGGGAAGGGCATGGAAGATGACTTTGAAGTTTCTGTTAATAGTGACTGAGAGAATAGTGATACCATGAATAGAAATAGACAAATTAGGAAGGAACAGGAGTTTCAGGGAAGAAAATGCTCTGTTTTATTTTAGAAATGTGCACAGTTTAACCTCTAAGATTTGTGTAAATGCTCGTAGTTATTAAACAAATTCAATGACAGTTTATGTTTCACAGGTATGTTAGCTACAAAAAATATTCTTCCTTTTTGCAAATGATCTCCAAAGTTATCCTTTTTTTAAGACATTAGAAAAATTCAGTAACATCCTTGCATGGGATAGTTCTCTTAAAAGGAACTATTTTAGGATAAAAAGTAAAAATATTGGAACCCTAATGGGTTTCTTTCCACTTTAAAATTGTATATTGTACTTTAAACATGATAATGTTACACTTATATCATTTTATGTTTACATTTTTAAAAATTTCTGTTTTTTTTAATATTGAGCCATCACAATTTCTCTTCTTCTCTATCCCTCACATTCCTTCTAATCTTCACGTCATAAAAGAGTAGCTTTTAAAATTCATTAAATCTGCTCCTTGTGTTTGAAATTCACATATGACTAGTTTGAACCTGTGTAAGCAGGATTCTAAAATTACCCCCAGGATCCACCCTCCATACAGACCCTCCCTTGAGTATGGGCAGGACTTAAGAATATGATGGGACAGTCACTCCTTTGATTAGTCTGTGTTATGTAAGACTCCATTGAAGCTGACTGAAGGGATGGATTCTCCTGATGGCCTTGAAGAATTGCCAAACTGTGGAGACGGCCATGTGGCAGGGAATGGTGGACAGCCTCTAGAAGCTGAGAACAGTCCCCCACTGACAGCCACCAAAAAAGCAGGGAACTCAGTTCTGTGGTGGCAAGAAAATGAATTTTGCCAATAACCAGTGAGCTTGGAAGAGGACCCTAAACCTTCAGATGTGATCAGAGCTTCCTCCGACACCTTGATTTCAGTCTGGTAAAAGCCTGAGTTGAGGACTTAGTTAACTTGTACCTGGGCTCGCAACCCTCAGAAACTGTGACAGATAAATTTGTGCCTTCTTTAAGCTGCAAAATTTGTGGCAACTCATTATGCACCAATAGAAAACTAACAGCACCTATAACTTTATCATAATCCATCTGTTTCTTTATCTTGCATATTAAATGTTACTATCATATACTATTTTTGAAGTTTTAGACACTGATGACGTGAGTTAATATACTTCCTTGCCCTTAATTATTCAAATCTTAGATTTTAATGGCCTCTGCCATAGATTAGTAGTTGAGTTTTTTCTGGATTATTATCATTTTAATTTTTTAGAACATTTATTAGAAGATTAATTATCACTGACAAACCATAACCCTCTACTCAATCTTTGTTAATCATATAATTTGATTGATAATATTTTTAGTCACATGTTTAAAGTACAAATTAATGTCCAGATATTAATTAATTATAAATAGTCATCTTTGGTACTACACACAAAGGAATGAAACTGTGTGTGTGATATCTATAGATTATTAGCATGCTTTTTGATTTCTAAATTAATATTTAATGCTTATAGTTTTATCTGAAGTTTTAGCAATAGCTGTTAAAATTTTTTAAAAAATTTTTTCTAATAGTTCTTAATTGAGTATACTTTTTTATTTTTTAACTGAAGTATAGTTGATTTACAATATTATAAAAGTTACAGGTGTACAATATAATGACACAATTTTTTAACGTTATACTCCATTTATGGTTACTATAAAATATTGGCTATATTCCCTGTGTTGAATAACATATCCTTGTGGCTTATTTTATACCTAATAATTTGTACCTCTTAATCTCCTACCCCTATGTTGCCTCTCCCCACTTTCCTCTCCCTACTGGTAACCACAAGTTTGTTCTCTATATCTGTAAGTCTGCTTCTTTTTTTGTTATATTCACTAGTTTGTAGTATTTTTTAGATTCCACATGTAAGTAATATCATAGAATATTTGTCTTGTCTGTCTGACTTATTTCACTTAGCATAATACTCTCCAAGTCCATCCATGTTCCTGCAAATGACAAAATTTCATTCTTTTTTTGGTTGAGTAATAGTCCATTGTTTATATATATACCACATCTTTACCCATTCATCTGTTGATGGACACGTGGGTTCCTTCCGCATCTTGCTATTATAAATAATGCTGCTATGAACACTGGGGTTCATGTATCTTTTTGAATTAGTGTTTTTGTTTTTTTAAATAAGATAAGATCAAGATAGGAAACTAACTAAAAGTGAATCAATGGATGGTTAATGGCACAAAAAGAGGTACTAAGAGACCAGAACAAAAATTATTCTTTACCTGTCCTTAATGATAGATTTTTAGTATTTTTTTAATTGAAGAGGGCCCCACTGACAAGCCTTTATAGTCAATATGCTTTTTTCATACATATAATATTAAATTAAATATGTATATACATTTATATTAACTGTCTAATGGAATATAATTATTATTCTATATAGCTTCAGAAAAGTTTAAAAAATTCTTTTTTCGTTATAAAGGAAAATTACAGTTAAAGAACTCGGCCAAGTATTGTTACAGTTAAATAATTCAGTTAAGAAAATCTTCTGGTACTCATTGGCCAAGATCAGATGAAACGTCCTTATCAGAATGTTGTTTGTTCTGCCTTTGTGTTTCATTAACATTTTTCATTGTACCATTTTTTCACTTTTATAACATGTTGTTTGACTTTTTTTCCCTAATAACTATGTATAAAGTTGCCCAAAATATATCTGACAAGCATGACAGATCTTCTTTCTTGATTAAAAAAAAAAAAAAAAGAGGCCATGAGAGTGGCCAGATCACAGAGAACTTGTTAGATAATTTATTTTTCTTCTTTAATACTTTTTTAATAGTATATCTTCTTCCTTACTTATATGTAGCCACAGACAAATTTAATGCTCAATTACAACTATATTAGACATTGAAGTAAACAGTTTGGCTTCTCCTTTGCAACATTTCAATTTTTTTTTATTTGTTTATTCACCTTTACTTTATGAATGACTTATCCCCTAAAATCTTTTTTGAAAAGTAGTGGTGTATAAATAAATACTGTTAAGATTAACAGGTATCAATTTTCTATGATACTATAGAATCCAGTGCATTTAAAAAGTATTGTGAATCATCTTTCAAAATTTCCTCCCTTGATCCTATAACCTGGTTTTCTATGTAACATCAAGACACTCACATTGATTTAGTATCATTTATGATCAAACTTTCATCGATGGCTTTCGGAAAATTTACACTACTGACTTCTGAAAGCATGGATTGTAAATTTACTTGAATCTTTTAAAATTTTATATGCCATATTTGAAAACAAGATAGGGTAAAGCCCCAAAATGTTGATTGCAAATTTAACCTTAAATTTAATAGTATAGTTATTTTGAATGAAAAAAATCCTCTTTCATGTACTAAAAATGTATATATAAACTATATCTCAGATCACCTATATTCAAAATAGGTTTGAGATGGATTTGTGGGCTTATTTACTTTAAGCATCTTTTATTTAAATGTAAAATAGTAATGGAAATATGCTTAATTTTTACATATACCATTTCCTTGTATTGTCATTAGTATTTTAGTTTTAGTATTTATTTTCTATTTAAAATGACATATTAATGTTACAGAAATGTATATGAACAATACAAGATTTATGGTTATTTATGGTTTTTAGAACCAAGTTCTAAAATCAGAAGAATTTTGTGGCAATATCCTGCCTTGCCTGGCTGCAGTTCTAACTCTAATCTCTTCAGATGCCAGCGTGGTTACTACTTGGAGCTGGCAGCTGCCTTGGCACATTGAGCTGAAGGGATAAGGGAGAAGGGTGGCCTAGAGAAGATGAAGGATGAAGGCTGATCAGAACACTGAAGGTGTGCAATGGTCCCCAGTGGCTTCATTCCCTATTTTAGTTATCTATATAGTCTCACACTCTGCCCTTTTTATAAAATTATCTTTCTTCGACCATATAACACACTCATTCATTCATTCCACAAATATTTATTGAATGCCTACTATAGGGAAATGTGTTAGTTTTCTATTGCTGTATCACAAATTATCATAAACTTAACAGCTTAAACCAACACATATTTATTAACTCACAGTTCTGTAGGTCAGAAGTCCAGCCTCAACACAACATGATTCTCTGCTCAGGGTCTCATCAGGCTGAAACCAAGGTGTTGGCTGGGGCTGGACTTCTTATCTGGGGCTCAGGTTCTCATCCAAGCTCACTCAGATTGTTGGCAGATTCAGGTTGTTCCTCATGGTTGCAGGACTGAGGATCCTGCTTTCTTGCTGCTCTTAGTTCCTAGAAGCTGCCCACCATTCCCTGCTACATGGCCTTATCCACAACCTGGCTTGTGCAATTTTCTAGACCAGTCAAAATGTGGCTCTCTGACTTCCTCCTCTGTGGTCAGCAGAGAAAACTGTTGTTAGACTCATGATCAGGTCAGACCCAAACCCCATGTTATTCAATTGATTTGGGACATGAATTACACCTGCAAAATCCCTTCACAGCAACATACAGATTAGTTTTTGACTGAATAAGTGGAAGAAAGTGTGTGCTCATCAGGGGCCGGGAATCTTGGAAGGTAATTTTAGAATTCTAAGAGTCAGTCATTTACTATGTGGCCCATTACTTGGGACACAATAGAGAAACTATATATAAAAATACCAGTCCATGTGGAGCATACATCCTAGAAAGTTTAGGGGAAGAAATATATATATATGTATGTGTGTGTGTGTGTGTGTGTGAGTACACACACACACACACACACACATACACACATAGTGACTTACAAAGTTGTCATATATTGTATTTAATTTCTACCTCAGTATAGCCTGGTGAGGCAAAGCAGTTCTTGTATATATATATTTAAGATACTGGTATCATAATTTCAGGAGCTCTGAGAGATAGCGTGATGTAAGTAGTCATCAGAATAGGCAAGTATACCTGTTTTACATTTGTCATTCTCTGCTAGCATTCAGTTAACTATTTTTAATAGACAGCATTTTAAAATGTGCTTATAAATGTATACATAATGAAAATGTATGAGTTGTCATTTTACTATTTGAGAACTCCTTTTTTATTTCAGATTCATGGAGTTTGAGAGAGGGCCCTTAAAGATCATGCCATCCTTTGTTAGCATTTAAAGGTAAGATAATTGAAAGGAGACTTTCCTATTTATAGTTCATAAAATATTAAGGTTCTATTCTATGTTTTTTGAGTATGTGTACTTCTCTTCAAATGATAACAGATGTGACCATCCTAATGAGTGCATTTCTTGAAATAGAGCAGAAACTTAAATAGCTAGAATGGGCAGGATACCAAGGAAACAGACTAATCAGGCAGATGGTGACTGTTTCCTAGGGAAAGTCTGAGTAAACCAGTAACTCTGCAGCAGTGATCTGAAAATAAAGGAACATTTGTGGGCATGCAAAACTTACTTTTTTTCATATTTTCTTATTATGTTATAATAAATAGATTTACATATATATTTTTATGTGTTACCATTGATCAAATGAAATTTAGTTTCCTTTATTACAATGTTTCCTTTCACATTAACCAAATTTTGTCAAAAATTTTTGTAATTAAGATACAACAATGGATTTCCTTTTTTTGCAAAACCTTTGCAAAATTTTTATTGGTCTTTTAAAATTATTTAATTATTTTTAAATGAATTGATTTTTAAATTTAATAAAATATATTTATAAATGACAGAGCTCTGGTTGTATAAAAAATAAAAATCATAATCAATTGAAGTGCATTTGCTAAAGAATGAAATTTTGCATAAGAAACAGAAGTTTAAAAAAAAAACATATCCTAGTAGGAAACCAAGAATGGAATAAAAACACAAAAAGGTATCTCTGGCATAATGCCCTGAAGGTCAACAACCATGGCCAAGAGCATGAGGTAATGTTAGAAATGACAAAACACCCTGGGTCAGATCCTTGTCACTCTGATCCTAAGGCCATTCTGATCATGTAAAAATGTAATCTGCATAGTGACTTATAAAGTTGTCATATATATTGTATTTAATTTCTACCTCATTATACCCTGGTGAGGCAAAGTAGTTCTTGTTATCCCCAGTTTATAAATGAATAAAGTACAGAGAGAAATTAGTTTGCCAAAATTCAAGTTACTAAGTGGCAGAAGAGGAACTAGAACTGAGTCTTATAATTCTGAATCCAATGCAATTTTGGATTGAAGAATGGAACAGGCAGGGGAGAGAGTGGCTATAATCACAGAAATGAATTTGTTTCCATTTAGCATCTTAATATACAGACAGCCCATAGTTTGCCTGTATTCTTACTGCAGCATACAGTATTTAGTTTATAAAGATAATGCTTTGGGGTTAGCATTATTAAAAAATTGTACTCAGTTTCTTCTCACAAGTTGTGACAGATTTGTGTTGTTTCATAGAAATTTCCTTGCATGAATTTCTCTGCTTTGCTTTCTTCTCAACTGAAAGAAATCAAAAGGAGCAACCATAAAACAAAGAGAATCTGATACCTCTTGCCAGGGGTGAATCCCTCACATTGATTTCATGATGCTTAAGATACTTGACACAAACATTCAAGTTAAATGGGGAAGGACAGGAAGGATGAATTTGAAAAAGGTAGTAAAGAGGACCCAATTTGGGGAGGAGGTGGGGCTTGCAATCTGATGCAATCACCAATAACCTCTGGTGGTCTGTTCTAAGAGAGAACAACTCTCTTAAGGAACACAGATGTTTCATGTTTTAAGTCTGACCTCATCCACATCCATCACAAAATAAAGTTTATACCTTAGTAAGAGCAGAATTAATTAGAATGCTTCCAATATCCCAACATCTATAATCCCTGTACTTCTCTAGAGAACAAAAGACTCTAATATAGATAGATAGACAGACAGACAAACAGACTTTTAAACTTTTCCTTATCTTGTGGTGGCTCACAGTGAAAGACAATGTGACAATGAATTTATGTATGTTCATGTATAACTGAAAAATTGTGCTCTACACTGGAATTTGACACAACATTGTAAAATGACTATAGCTCAACAAAAAAAAATGTTAAAAAAACTTCTTGAGCATAGATAGAAATGCTAAAAATTAAATTGTTTACAAAACATTTGAATATGAAAGTCTTAGGCACAGGCTAACTTCTGTTCAACCTTTCTTTTATTCCTGGGCATACCACTAAACATTACCTAGCATTCCTTGCATTTAAATATGTCCATACAACTGAATTCTAGCCAATGGAATCTAAGAGAGAGTATGGTGTGTCATTTTTAGACCGGGTCCATGTGATCCTACATGCTCCTTCCCCTTTCACTTGCTGAATATTGATGTTCAGGATAATCTCGGAAGGCATAGCATAGGTGGAAGCTGGCAAAATCCCCTAAAGTTCAAACTCCTGAATGATTGATGGGGCACAGAACTCCCAATGCCACCTAAAAGTTTTCAGCTGCATTGGTCTCTTTATGTATGAGACAAGTCAATTTCCATTATGCTTGTACATTTTGGGTCAACTTAATACAGCTCTTAGTCAGTTGAGCCTATCTTAATTAATTCAGTACCCTAGACAAAGTGCCCCACCAGAGAACAGACTTACAAGTTTCTTCTTCTTTTAAATAAATGAGACAATTGCCAACTCTTTCCCTGTCGCTCATTCTTTCCAGCTGAGACTCTTCACTATTGCCTCCCCTCTGTGCTTGTATCACTTCAAGAGAAAACGATGTGTTCCCAAGTCATCTTGGGCTCAACAGCACTGGGTCCCTCTAGCCCTAATCTCAACTGTTCCATGTCCTTTAACTTAAAGGACTCTGGTCAGTTTGGGCAAAAATTCTGTCAAGTGAATAATCGTGAATTAGGATCAGACAAGATTGCTGGAGACGAGACCCCCTTAGAACCTGAGGCATTAGAGAGCCTGGATATCACCCAGTTTACAGGCTGTCACTCTGCTACAGCTAATGTGTGGCAGCAGACTGGACTTCCCTGTCTCTCCAGACACTAATGACCCTGAGAGAAACACTGGAGGCAGAACCGAGAGAGTATGGGAATTTCCAAAGATACTAGATTTGTGATCTGGATGCCTGGTATTGCAGGACTGTGGGGGATAAAACATTTATACTCTCAGTTAAACATGTGTGTTAGTTATACTCCAAAAAGGATAGGGGTCACCCTAGCTATAAAAGAAAAACTACACAGATGTAGCTAATCTAATAATTTAGATATAGAATGAGAAACAAAGAGTGGAAGCACCTAACTGGTCTTCACAATCCTTTTTATATCAGATAAGAGCTGCCCATCTGTGTGGGACCATAATGGGACTTTATTTGTTTATTCATTTAAATTTTTTTCATTTAGAAAAAAATTCAGGATTATAAGAAGTTACTAAACATTACAAAGAGTTTCTGTATTTACTTCACCTAGCTGGTTCAAATGTTAACATCTTATCACAAGACGATTATAGAGCAGGAAATTAATGTTGAGAAAACTGTTAACTGATCTATACATCTTATTCAAATATCACTAATTGATCACACACCACGTTCAGTTGTCATGTCTCCTTGGTCTCCTACAATCTGAGAATTCCTCAGTCTTTCCTTGCCTTTAGTGACCTTGACACTTTTGAAGAGTATAGGTCACATATTTTGAAGAACGTGTCTCAGTTTGCATTTACCTGATGCTTTCTTAGGATTACATTCAGGTTAGTCATTTTGGGCAAGTTTATCACAGAAGCAATGTTGTACCTTTTCAGAGCATCACAGCAAGAGGCATGTGATGCTGTCTTATTACTGATATTGATAACTTTGAGACATGTCAGCATTAAGTGCCTCTTGTTATGATGCCTTGAGAAAGGCACTCCTTTCTTTTCATTGGCTAGTGGTTGATGTTCAGTGGGCATGACCTTCGAAGTTATTTGTGGAATATATGGAAAAGCCTTCTTCAACCTGGATCCCTGAATGATTGCATGGAGCAGAATCCCTGTCATCTCCACCCAGGAACCTGCAGCTGTCTTAGTCTGTTTACATGCAAGAGAAATAAAGTTTTATTGTGTTTGAGCCATGGTACACTTTAGGGTCCTTCTTTAGAGCTGTTAGCCTACCTTGTTCTATTACCTACAATAACTTAGATTCATGGCCTGCTAGAGAAAGTGCTTCATCCAAAAATAGTCCTGTGATTTTCTTCTCTCTTTATTAGTAGTCACCAAATATATTCCTGTAGCCCACAGTTTCCACAAATATTTCTGTTCAGTTCTCTTCAAATTTAAGTACTATGAAATATTTTAGGCTTGACATCCCACTCCTATCTTTAGTTATACTGTAATTTAAGTCCTCCTTGTTTTTATGCACTCTAAAATTAGATATTTTTTTTACAGTATTTAATAAGAGATATCAACATGTTTACCATTTTTTAAAACACAGACATTGCTTCTTGCATCCCACATGCTTTAGCATTTCTTTTAATGAGGGTCTGCAAGTGGTAAACTCTGGAGTTTTTTTTTCTGAAAAAATGTTATTTCACAAGAAATCTTGAATGACAGTTTTATCCTTTGAAGACATTTGTTTCCTAGCAGTAAACCTATAAAAATGAAAATGGATTAACTTCATCTGAAAAATACAGATTCTCAGATTAGATTTTTAAAAATTTGAGTTTAAGCTATGCATTTTTTCAAGAATCATACCTAAAATATAATAATCTCAGCAAGTTGAAAGTAATGGGGTGAGAATAATGGGGTGAAAAAAGTCACATGAAGGAAACCAACCAAAATAAATCTGGCAGAGCAATACTGATATTAGAAAAGCACTTTATAGCAATATCATTATTAGGGTTAAAGAGGTTGATAACTTATTGATAAAAGGATCAATTCACTATGATGACAAAGACTGCTGGAGCTCATCAGTGTTCATTATCTCCTCTTCTTTTTTTGGCACACAGCTAAAATCCTTCCACAGGCATCTTATAATTTTATTGGAACCATGTAGCTGAATTTTAGCCAATGGCATATACCCAAGTGACATTTGTCACTTCCAGATTTGGTATATTAACTCTTTTGATATGTGACTTTTCAGACTCTCTCCCATCCTGCAGTGATTTTTGAGCCCTGTTGTTGAAGACAGATATGCATTAGGTACTGCCACATGCCTTCCATTTCCCCCACTATGGATCAGAGTTTTTATCAATTATTCTGTCCGTGATCCATTATTTTATATTAGATGTGTGTTCCTTTGTGTTTGGGAGTGGTGTTGATAATAAGTTTGTCTTTTGTCCATAAGATTCCATTTTAGGAGAAGCCAAATACATATCAGAGAAGACTGAACATTCCTTGGATATCTTAGACTTGGAATGCACTGACTGGAAGGGACTGTGGGTTGTCTTTCCTGGGGAGAAGATGAGTGTATTCTTCATGTAGAAGTAAGAGTGAAATGATCACAGAACATTTCTTTTCTCCCTTTCTTTCAGGACAACCATTCAAGTACATTTCTCAGATCTCTTACACTTGGGTTGGGGTGATGTGGACAGGAAGTGATCTATGCTACTTCTAGTCTTGGTACACAAAAATCATTCATGTGCCCCACACTCCATTTTCTGTTTCCATTATGGGGTGACCTTCAAGACCACATGATGAAGATTGTGTGCCATAAGAAGAAAGATGACTGGTTCCTTGAATAAGTGCATTGATCAATAAAGCAAAAGCTGTTTTTTCCCAAAGAGTAATAAAATAGATAGTCCTCAGAAAGACTGATCAATAATGCAAAAAGAAGGCATTAATAAATAATATTAGAAATAAAAATAAAGTAATTGTAGATATGGTACAAATTAAAATGCCAAAAATCATTAGAAAATTATATGTCAAGATTTTATAAATATAAATTTTAAAGTCAACTCAAAAGGAAATTTTTCTACAAAAATTTAAATTACCTCAATTAATTCAAGAATAAACCTCTATGGATAGAGAGAAGCAAGATGGCAGAGTAGAAGGACGCTTGTAGCCCACCCTCTCCCACAAATACACCAAAACTCACATCTATGGGCCCACTCAGCCAACCTGCTGAACTCCGACAGAACATCACCCTCTTCAAAAGACAAATACGCCAAAAATCTGGTAGGAGAAAAGGAAAAAAGAAAGAAAAAGCAAAGCAGTGCGGGACCAATCCCGCGGGGAGGAAGCAGCAAAGGAGGACTGGCATTTGTTAGCTGGGTACCCCCCTCCAATGGAGAGGCCAGTGGGAAGGAAGGGGATCCTCCAAGGCTTAGATCTGCCCTGAACACCCCTAGACTGACAGAACTGAGTTAAATGGGCACAAAGGGTCCCCGTGACACCCAGCCCGAGATGCGAGCCAGCAGCTGGGGTCAGGACAGGCCGCCCGAGCCAGGTGGAGGACTAGGGCGGCTGCACTGAGGCAGCCCCAGGGGACTGCAGGGTGCTGCACACTGTGGCTGGGAGGGGATACAGAGCAGAACAACCTCAGTCCCCCATAAATGGTGAAAAAAAAGCAAAGCAACACAGCTGATGTGCCCTGGGGGAAGGGGCGCCGTAGCCTTTGTCTCCTCAGACCCGTGGTGCCATTACTGACACTTCTATAGAGAAGAGAGGTGGGGCGCAGCCACAGCCGCCATCTCCTGTGTGGAGCGCCCGGGTGGAGGCCAGACTGAGGCCTGAATCCGCACCCAGGGGCTCCACAACCTCCTAGGCAGGAATGAGACTTATTTACAGCTGGAGGCAGGTAGGATCTTTCTGCCCTGGCACCTCAGAGAACTTGTGCCACCAAGACAAACAAGGAGCTGAGATTTGGCACAGAGCAGGGGCGGGGCCATTCTGCGGTCTTCCCTGAGCCTGCCTTCAGAGTGCTGACCCGAGGTGGAGCAGGCAGCTGCTCAGAGCAGCGGAGTGACCGGAGCCAGGAGAGGGCGGGCAGCCACCCCCCTTCCTGGCAGGAATGCAGCACCTGACCACAGTGCTGGGAGGGGGCGTGATCCACCCACCTGCCTTCTGCCTCCCCCCGAGCGCAGCATCTGACTGGCATCAGGAGGGGGAGTGACCCACCTGACCACCAGGTAAGAGCTCAGCTCCTGACCCAGTGTTGGGAGGGGGCACGATCTGCTAGCCGACAGCCACTGGGAGCAGCACAGACGAGGGTGCCAACAGAGGGCCTCTGGAAACAGCAAGCTGAGTTTGCAAAACAGGGTGAAGACACAAAGACCTCTTGATAAAATCATTAAGAGCACACCGTCTCCAGGAGTACTAGATAACTGATACTCCTTAAGCCACAGTGCCAGAGAGATATGAGCAATACTGAAGAAGCAGAGGAACCACTCCCAATTAAAAGATCAAGAGAAATCCCCTGAAAGCATGATCAAGGAAATAGACATTGATAGCCTACTAGATCAAGATTTCAAAAAAGGACTGATCAAAGTACTGAAGGAACTAAAAGAAATAGTGTTTAGAGATAAAAAATATGTCAAAAATGAAGTAGAAGCTATAAAGAAGAACCAAATAAAATTAGTAAACTCATTTGCTGAGATGAGAGCTGACCTAAAGGCTGTACAAAGCAGGCTAGATAATGCAGAGGAATGAATAAGTGACCTAGAAGACAGGACAACAAAAAGTACCCAAACAGAACTGCTGAGAGAAAAACAAATAAAAAGCAATGAAAACAATATAAGGGACCCATGGGATAACATAAAGTGTGCCAATCTATGCATAATAGGGGTTCCAGAGGGGAAGAAAGAACAAAGGGGATTGAAAAGGTATTTGAAGAAATCATGACTGAAAACTCTCCAAACCTAAAGAAAGAATCAGATATTCAAACCTAAAGAAAGAATCAGATATTCAAGTACAGGAAGCTCAGAGGGTCCCAAACAGGAAGAACCCAAACAGATTGACACCAAGACATATCATAATCAAGATGACCAGAGTCAAGGATAAAGAAAGGATCCTAAAGGCAGCAAGAGAGAAACAAAGTTACAAGGGAACCCCCATAAGGCTCTCAGCTGATTTCTCTACAAAAACACTACAGGCCAGAAGGGAGTGGCAAGATATATTCAAAGTCCTGAATGAAAAAAAGATGCAGCCTAGGATACTCTATCCAGCCACGTTATCCTTTAGAATAGAAGGAGAGATAAAGAACTTCACAGACAAGCAAAAACTAAAAGAGTTTAGCAACACTAAACCCATGCTAAGAGAAATATTGACAGGTCTACTCTAAATAGAAAAGAAGCAGGATGCTACAAAAATGAGAAACTTATAACTGGAAAGGAGATAACTGCCATGAATTACAAAAAGAATAAACACAAAATTGTAAAAGAAGACATCTAAATCATTAAGAGTGGGAGAGGGAAGCAAGGAAAGCCACTGTGGAAAACAAATTCCTCAAAAGACTAGGAATAGACTTACCATAGGACCCAGGAATCCCGCTCCTGGGCATATATCCAGAAGGAACCCTACTTCAAAATGACATCTGCACCCTAATGTTCATAGAAGCACTATTTACAATAGCCAAGACATGGAAACAGCCTAGATGTTCTTCAACAGATGATTGAATAAAGAAGATGTGGTATATTTATATGATGGAATACTATTCAGCCACAAAAACTGACAACATAACACCATTTGCAGCAACATGGATGTTCCTGGAGAATGTCATTCTAAGTGAGGTAAGCCAGAAAGAGAAAGAAAAATACCATATGAGATCATTTATGTGTGGAATCTAAATAAATAAATAAATAAATACAAAACAGAAACAGACTCATAGACATAGAATACAAACTTGTGGTTGCCAAGGGGGTGGAGGGTGGGAAGGGACAGACTGGGATTTTAAAATGCAGAATAGATAAACAAGATTATACTGTATAGCACAGGGAAAAATATACAAGATCTTGTGGTAGCTCACAGCAAAAAAAAAAAAATGTGACAATGAACATATAGATGTTCATGTATGACTGAAAAATTGTGCTCTACACTAGAATTTGACACAACATTGTAAAATAACTATTACTCAATAAAAAAATGTAAAAAAAAAAAAAAAAGAATATACCTGTATCTGAGGAGACAGCCCCCAGAAAAATTGAATCAGCTGGCAAAAATTTACCAAAATAAAGGCACCAAGTCCAGACCATTTTATAGGCAGAGTTCACTAATGAAATAAAATAGGAAAGAAATTAACAGTTGTATGAATTAGAGAGAATCAAATATTTATTATTTGAAGATTATTTGCATAGGAAATCCAATAATATCTATAGCCAAACAATTAGAACTAATATGACAGTTAAGCAGAGTTTCTGAATAGAAGAGAAGGTACCAAAATCAATAGAGTATCTGTATGCCAGATGCCAATGAGGTTGACACAATGTCTCAACATTTTCCCATGCAATGCATAGATGTGTCACTGATATTTCCCCACTAAATATTGCTATTCTAAAGTTATATTAATACACTGCTATTGTTTCATGAATAAATTGACAGACCAATAAAACAAAACCCAGAGATAGGAACAGACACACATAAGTGAGAATGTGGCATATTGCATGGAAATACAATTCACAGCAAAAAAAAAAAAAAAAAAAAAAAAACTGCAAGAAACAAAACCTTACTCAATAAATGATTCTGGGACAACTGTTAGCCACATGGGAAAAAATTAAATCTGCCTTACACTATTTATAAAAATATATTCCAGATGAATAAAATTTAAATGTAAAGAGCAAAACTTTAAAACTTTTAGAACAATATGGAAGAATTTATGACTTTAGGATAGGGAAGGAATTCATAAACCAGACACAAAAAGGAAAATACTGACCATCCTGATAACATTAAATTAATAATCTATGTTCCAATAAAGACACAAAAATAAAATTGAAAAACAAGACAGAGTGGGAGAAAATACTGACAACATAAGCAACTTACAAAATACTTCATATCTAGGCTATAGAAATAGCTCCTCAAACAGATAAAGAAAAGCAAAAGAGAACAAGAACATAAACCCAGTTCACAGAAGAGGGGACTCAGATGGCTAATAAAGATACGGAAAAATGCGTAACAATTTTAGCATCATAAAAAATGCCAATGTAAATAACTGAATTTACATATAACACAGAACAGATACACAAAACTTTAAATAATTACAAAAAAGCCTTAGTGTTAGTATGTAAAAAAAATATATATATATATATACACACACATACACCCATCCCAAAATAAAACCAAACCAAAAAGTCTGCAAATGGAAGTATGAATTTACACAATTGTAGCAGACAATGTCAGCTGCCTATCCTCCTATATTCGTAAAAACAAAGCACAATTATGTCTGGGGCAAAAAGAGATGAGTTTCAGATGATAACTGATTACTCATGACTAATCAGTATTTTGGGAGTGTTTCTTTGAAACCTTTTGCTGTCTCTGTCCTGTCCACTCTACTTCCTCATTTGTACTCAAAGATGATGGCTAGAGCTGTGACAATTATCCTGTCATGACAAGCAAAAGACAAAGAGAATTGCAGACATGTCATTTGTTGCAGTTAGCTTCTTTTACACTTGCAATGAAATGCCAACCTGTAACTGGGCAGGACTCTATGGGGCCTTCCCAAGACAGGACTCCCCACCCCTGGTCCTCCACCTGCCTCTTGTCTGTAGAAACACTTTAGCCTCCTAGGCTTCCCTGAGTTTGAAAGAATAAATTTAATTAGAGAAGTGAGAAAATACAGAAAGGAAAAGAGTCAAGCAAGACAAAATAATAATAGTTTAGCCATTAAACAAAGTCAAGGATCTTTAGTTCCTCCTCAAGGGCCATAGATTGTATTCTGAGTCATGTTGTTTGAACTCTTCTGCAGATACTGAAACCCCCACCAGGTGGAAGAAATTAACTGAATGTTGCCCACAAGAACGTAGACCCTGGACTGGTTGGAACCAGAAGGTTGACGATGTTGACTCTAGATTACCTCACCACCAACCAATCAAAAGAATGTCCATGAGCTGATCATGCACCCCACAACCCCTCTCCCTCATCCTGTTTTTAAAAACCTTTCCTTGAAAGCCTTCATAGAGTTCAGGTCCTTTAAGTACTACCTGCCTAGACTCCTTGCTTGGCATCCTGCAACAAATGCTGAGATTTCCTTCACTACAACTCAGTGTCGGTATGCTGGTTTTATTGCATACGGGCAAGTGGATCTAAGTTTAGTTGGATAACAGTCCAACTTGACAAAACTACACTGGTGAGCAATATGTCAATCCTAAAAATCAGAAACTGGTTATCTATTTTATATCTTATAGGAAATCTTGCACATGTGCTCAAGGGGATATGTACATATATTAGTGTATATGCAACACTAATCACAAAACACTGGAAACAATCTAACTGTCCCTTAGTGAACAAATACTAAATTTTTGAATATTTATACAATAGAATGATACAGATCAGGTTATATAAATGAACTAGATCTATGTGTATTCATACAGATATTTCTTAAAAATGTATTTTTGAATCAAAAGAGCAAGTTACACAAGGATAATATATGAAACCACTTATATAAATTTTAACACAAAAGCTAATTTTTATAATGTTTAGGTTCTTATAGTTATCTAGCAAGCATAAAAAATGAGCAAGAAGGAATAACAACTTCAGACTAGTGATTACCCTAGTGATGTTGCAAAGGATGTGGGATTTGTGGACAACTACCACAGGATTATCAAGTGTATTTGAATGTTTTATTTATTTAAATGAAAGTTTAAAACCAGCATGGGAATACATTTATATTGTTTACATCTGAATTCTGAGTATACAATTATTATATTATTTTGTGTCCTTTAATATATATTTTAAATATTAATTATTTGAAAATGAAAGTAAGGAAGAGAATGTGTACAATTTCTATGAAAAACGTATAAAACTTTTTGAAGAACATAAATGAAGCTCTGAATCACTGGAAAGATGTGCCTTATTTATGGGTGGAAAAAATTCCATTTTTGTAATGATATCAACCACTTAAAGATTAACATACAAATTTTATGTAATCTAATTAAATATTCTAAGAGGATTTCTTATGGAAATTCACAAGATAACTTTTAATTTCACTGGGAATATGAGAATAACCATGAAATACTTATGAGAAGAAAATAATGAAAGAATATCTACTACTGTATTAGTCAGGGTTCTCCAGAGAAACAGAGTCAACAGAATCTACACAGAGAAAGAGAGAGAACGGGGTGGGGGTGGCTTTTAAATAAATTGGTTCATGCAACTGTGGAGGTTTGGCAAGTCCAGATCTGCAGAGTAGGCTGGCAGGGTTGAGATCCAAGGAAGAGTTGTACTTCAGATAAATCCAGCCAAACAAAAAAATTCATCACAATAACACTTAGGAATGGGGAAATTGTGATAAAAGGACTCTAGTGAATATTAAATCCATTTAAATATAGAATAAGACTAAACAATGTGGACATTATGTCAGAGGATAGAGAGTACATACTATTCAAATTAATGAAGTAAACACCAATAGGAATTGGGAGGTAATAAAAAGGAGACAGCAGGAAGTCCTTAAGCATGCTGGTTTCCTCTATTTATTGTTAGGGAGTCAATCAACAATGGCTAAAACTGAAACAAAGAATTAAAAAAAAATACACAATGACTTCAAACGCAGTGATTTTAATAATATTTCCTCAAGCTAGAGTGATTTAAAAGCCTTAATATCTTTGGGGAGCAAGAAACATTTATCTGATGTTAATTCTTCACTTTAGGACCTTTCACCTTTGGTAAATTCTAATAAAATTAACTTTAATATTTTAATTTTAAACAGCCTGTGTCATCCCATTATATTTTTTCTCTTTATCAAACTATATTATCATTTGTATATATTTGTGTAAAGAGATGTCTGGGATGATTGTTATTCCAATGTTAAATATGATTTATGACCCTCTAGAATATAAGCACCATGAAGGCAGGAACATTTATTGGATTTATTCACTGATAGATTTTCAATGTCTAGTTCAGTGCCAAGCACAAAGTAGGCATTCAATGAAAATTTGTTGACAGTGGGATTGGGATGATATTTTTATTTCAACTTTCCTTTTTGTTTAAATCTTTTATATTGAGACTGTATCATTTTAACAAGAAGTCACTCAAGTGCCCATTTGTTGATGGTTGGCTTAAGATGATGTGGTGTATATGTGTGTATATATATATATATGTGTGTGCGCACATATATATACATATACATATGCACACACACATATATATACATATGTATACACACACATACACACACCAATACATGTATACGTATACAATGAGATATTACTTAGCCATAAAAAATGATCTAGAGAATATTATGTTTAGTGAAATAAGTCAGACAGAGAAAGACAAATACTATATGATATCACTTACATGTAGAATCTAATAAATAATATAAATGAATCTATATAAAAAACAGAAACAGATTCACAGACATAGAAAATAAACTTACGGATACCAAAGGGGAGAGTGAGGTGAGATGGACAAATTAGGAGTATGGGATTAACAGATACAAACTACTGTACATAAAATAGATAAGCAACAAGGATTTACTGCTTAGTCCACACACACAAAATTTCAAAACAAAATTGCATTGAATGAAACCAGTGCATTTAAATATATCAGAAGAAAATACTGGAAGCTATTTTCATAATTTTTATGTAGGGAAACCCTTACTAGATCTAGAAACCGGAAACCATAATGGAAATATTGGTAGATTTGAGTACAAACATTTAAAATGTCTGCAAGATAAGGGAAACCATTAAAAAACCTTGAAAGACACAGCAATGACTGCAGAGAAATATTTGTGCTATAGATAGCAAATTTTAATACCTATATTATATAAAAGTACTCACAAAAAATAAAAGAACCCAATGTAAAAATGGGCAAAAGATATGAACATGCAACTCAACAGAAGAAATATAGATGACCAATAACTATGAAAACATGATCAAATTTATCAGTAATCAGGAATAAGCAAGAATAGGTAAAGTATTTTTTTGTTCATTACATTGACAAAAATTAAAAGTGCTAAGATCCAGATGTATGGACTTGGGCATTCTCACACACTGCTAATGGTCATTTAAATTGGTACTGCCTTTTTGTAGGGTAATTTGGCCATATCTCTGCAAATGTGTGCTGGATATACCTTTAACTATCCATCCCATTGAAGAAATCTATCTACAGAAATATTTGCATGTAATAATAGCTAGCATGATTTGGATGTTTTCAAAGTGCTAGAGATTTTTTGAATGCTCAGCACTTACTCTTACAACAACTACCTATCAGGTTAAAAACTACTATTGTTTATTTTACAAATGAAAAAACTGGAGACCAGGGAGGTTTTCCACATGTTCATGATCACAACACAAAAGAAGTGGGATAGCCGGGATTTCAAAACAGGTGATTTGTCTCCAGAACCCATACTCTTAACTAATAATGTGTATAAAAGACACATATACAAACATGATCATTGAGAATTGTTTGCAATGATGAAAAAATGAAAACTACTCAAATATTAATGAAAAAGTTACTATTACATTCATTATATGTATTCATACTATGTGATACTTCAAAACTATCAAAAAGGTTGGCATATTTTGATATATTCTAACATGGAAATATATTGAAGATGTAATTAAATGAATAACGTGAGTCACAGAATATATACATAATCTTATACATTTAAAATATATAATTTATACACTATATATATTTATGCACATATATGTATATAAGTGTGTATGTACAGAAAATGGCCTGGCAGGTTGCTATACCAAACTATTATTTTGGACAAGGGGGAGGGTTTGGGGCAAGAAGGCTTGAGAAATGAAGGTTAGTTTTTCACTTGTAACTATATTTTCCTGTATTTTTGAAATTTTACGATGAGCTTGTATGTTTATATACTTAAGTAAACAGTTTTAGAGAAAGTCAGATATCCATTATGTAAGTGATAAAAAGAAACAAACTACAATTTTGGAAGAGAATTCTATTAAACATAAATAGTAATTTTTAGTTGTGTTTTTCTACAATATTCCTTTCCTCTGATGAGTCTGTGTTAACTTTTAACTTTGTTTTAAGTGAGGGCAAAAGATAGAGAGTTGATGCCTCTGTCAGGCAACCCTTGGGCCCGTCCTCAGATGCTCCTGTCTTACCGCAGCCACCACGGCTGTAATTCACTCCGTGTAGGCTATGCTCTGCTGCTTCTATGTAACCAGCTCCTCAGGGCTGCGATGCAACAGCCCTTCTCAGCCCTGTGTCATCTGCCTCTCACCTTCTACTCCAGGACTTCCCTGTTACCTCTGAATCCTAAGAGGCTGTAGGATGTGCTCATAACACAGGCATGCTCAGTTTAGGGGAGCAAGAGAGTAGTTTCCTTTGCAGAGAACTTTCTCCAGTGGGAAATATGGGCTGGGATGTAAATTCTTCTCCCTTCTTTTCTGGAGTGTCTGGAGAAGCAGTCATTTATACAGCTCAATGGGAGACAGTCCTATGACATGCAATCAGCTGTGCTCAATGGCAAACAGTGGTAACAGTAACGCCCTCTTCCTGAGGTGCTCACACTGGGTTTTTCTCATTCCTGCTTCCCTGGGACTAGAATCTACGATGAAGTAATAGCCCAGAAGATGTTACCAGGCGATGCTTTCTGGTGAACCCATGCTAAGGGACTGGCCTAATTATGAACCATCTTTCCTGAAGGATTAATCTGAAGAAAAGTTTGTTTGCTTTATAAATGTGAGAGTAAATAGTGTATTACTAGTAAAATAATATTATCACTGGCTTCATAGGGCAGTCATGTTAGACTGGAAAGATGAGAGTGAACAAATGAACATTTTTTTAAAGATCTACATATTCCTGCTAATTGGAGGTTATGATTGAAATCTCATCTGTTGATGTACAATTATTTAAGTTAGACATCAAACTTTTTAATATATTTAATTATAATTGGTATTTAAATAACTTTAAACAACAATATTTACTTAATCTGTGATTTTTGACCTTTAGCTAATATATAGCTGTGAGGATTTTGCTCATTTTGAGGTAAACTTTCCCCAAATGTTGGCAAAACTTATTATGAATTATATATTAATTTGTATTAATTCTATTGTTTTATAGATTATATTTGTATATATAATTATGCAAACTAAACTGTGTGGAATATCAGTATTAATTTTATAGACTAGAAAATATCAGTTAAATGCTAAAATATAAATGAGTTAGGCAGGAAATGACTAATATCAGAGGAAATATAATTTAAATAAGTCCCTGAAAATTACATGTATAATGCCCAATATTTTCAGTTGAGGCTCAGAATTAATAGTGATCCTTAAAATATGACATTAGTGATAGATATTACACAAAACCTTTGATAGAACAATTTATCTCAGGATAAAAAATTGATTTATTTAGATGTTGAGTAAGAGATTAACAAATATTGTTTGAGAAGAGAATCCTGTTTTAAAAAGCATTGCCTTATATCATCTCAGGAGGCAATTAAAATTAATTTTGACTATTTATGAATATTATTTTTCCCATCTATTGGTCTATAACTCTTTTTTTTTTTGTGGGGGCAGAGATGACTGATGACTTCACTACCACCGTGGAGGGAATTATTCCAATATAGACATCGACTGTAACTTCAGGAACACCTGTCTCCATAGTGGGATGTGCGTTCCCAAGAGGGAATGCATAGTCAAATTCGATACAGATAGAGATATTAAACTCTACTTATGTTTAATACATGGATTGACTAGAGATCCATATTTATACATCTGACTAAAATCAGACCTTCTAGCAGATGATTACCTTCACATACAGAATGAGGCATGACTGAGGAAAGAGCCCCATACTGTGGAAGACTTTTACACTGGCACCCACATTTGTGTCAAACCATATTACCACATAATGCAGTTTATATGTTATTGGTTGAATAGATCAGATGATTATATCTCCTCTATTATCTGAAATTTTATATAATTGGAGGAAATGTTATCATGAATGTATTTTATACAATAAAAGGTTCATAACTTGTATCAGGGAAAAATATTTATATTGGTTTGTGTTCAGAGCTTGAAGGGAAGGCTTATGTGCTACTTTCTCATGTGGCAGAAAAGGGGAGTGTGTCAGGGAATGAGAGAAAGCTGATAGAAAATTGTGTTATCAAGTTTGCCACCATTAGTATCAAATGCCACAGCTCAGTCTATGAGATCATCTTCCATGAGACATGTGACTTCATCTTCCCTTCATCATCTCTTGGGAGGACAGATGGGGAAGTAATTGTCCTCTGGCCCCCTTCTGTTAATCAAAGACTGTGATGGTTAATGTTTTCTGTCAACTTGTCTGGGCTACCGGATGACCAGATATCTGGTTAAACATTATTTCTGGGTGTGTCTGTAAAAGTGTTTGGTGCACTAATTAAAGCAGGCTGTCCTCCCCAAAGTGAGTGGGCACTATTCAATTTTGAGAGGGTTTAAAAAAAAAACCAAAAAAAAAAACTAGAGAAAATTTGAATTTACTGTCTGCCTGAATGAATTGCCTGAGCTGGGACATGGATCTTGTACTGCCCTTGGCCCTCCTGGCTTTCAGACCTTCAAACTCAGACTGGAATCTACACTATCAGCTCTCCAGCTCTCAGGCTTTCAAACTGCACCATTGGCTTTCCTGGGTCTTCAGTTTACAGATGGAAGACAGATTAGGGAACTTCCTAGTCCCATCATCACATAAGCCAATATCTAATAATAAATCTCATTTTATATACGCATGTATCCTATTGATTCTGTTTCTCTGGAGAACTCTAATTAATACAAAAGTTCACCCCATGGAGCTTTAATTCCCCCACACTTCTGACTTTTGCGTGTGTGCCTTCCAAGCAGTCCTGTGCCATTCTATGCTTCAGCATCGATAGAGAGTCCCAGGGCTGGAGGAGAGGCACCGCTAGCTTGTTTCGCATGTGAAATTGGTTGAAGTCCACAGAGTATGTTGCTTCAGTGGCTGCGGGAGTAAGTGCATAAAGGTTTCAAGGACTGGTGAGGCGAAGATAAGTAAATCATTTTCATTACAAAAAGACAGTTGTTCATACTTGGTATTTTACCTAGCAGTTTTTTTTAGAAAAAAAAGTTTATATTTAACTTGTTCCTTAAAGACAAAAATAGTATTCTAGCAATTAATGATAAATTAACTTATTTTGAGAGAAATGTATGTTATGGGGAGAGCACTTTGAATATAAACCTTTGCAGAATTTTCCATCTGTGTGGGATATCACAGCTGAAAATGATTAAGTTCAACATCTATAAGATTCTCTTACCTGTACACTTAAAAAAAGGATTTTCCAACTTATTCTAAATTATCCAAATAAAGAATTTCACTGAGCTATAAATTCACTTGCTACAAACATTAAAATATGGTACCCTTTGATTGGTTCCTAGGAAAACTGCTTGATATCAGGGTAAATTGACCATGTAAAAGTTATTGAAAATATTTGTCTACTTGGTAAATGGGATTGAAAAAGGAGTATCAGAATTTGGTTAACGCCAATAACATAATTCTTTCATTTGGATATAAATGTTTTTGCAACGTTTCTCTTTTACTTAGGAAATTCATTAAAAACATGTACTGATACAAACTAAACTTTGTACCAGATCTTTAAATCATTCAGTTACAAAGTTTAAATCAGGATTTTAAAAAGTATTTTCAATTGTAAAATGATTAATAGTAATTTTCTAGTGAGAGCAAAAAGGTTTTATAATAGTAATAATAAAATGAAATAGGTTTAAGTATGGTTTATTTCATGTAAATTTCATCCTTTAAAATGTCTTTTATAATAAATATCTTTGGAGTAGCATGTATGTAATTATAGATAAATGAGCAAAATTCTTGGTTGTTAGGAGTGTGTAATTTAAGAAGAGAGACACTTCTTTTAGAAAGCATTATTAGTTACATAATAGCATATAGATTTCCTTTTAGAGAGCCACGCTGCTTTGTCTTCAGGACAATAGTCTTATAAACTTAGCTGAACAGGTACTCTGTGGGTTCCTATCTAGTTTTACTACCTATGACTTCTTGGTAATAATTCCTAGCTACTTTCCTAATCATTTCTCTTCATTCATTTAAGACTTCAACTACTGACTCACTGACTTCCTATACAACTTAATTCCTTTTATTGTTCTTAGTGATTACAGGAACTATGTGGATGAAGTACCCACAACTTTAGCCTCTCTGTTCCTTGACCTCTCCTTCATTTTCTTCCTCAACTCCACCTTTACCACCTACTCACATGAGCACTGGGATTTGTCACCATCAGTAAATAAACCACCTCCTTTATCGTTATTTAAAATATCTTCCTTTATGACCATCACCTCCTATTCTATTATACTCATCCTCTTCTCCCAATTCTGCAGCTCTTTAATCCACAGTAACCCTCACTCTACAGTCCACTCCCCTTGTCTGCACTTCAGTAGCTGAACATTGGTGGAAAAAACTAGACTGACTGATAATACTTGAAATTCTTGACCAAAACTTTAAATGCCTTTTGAATTCTGCCTAGCACTCTTGTATGTTTCCCTAGTAAATTTGCTTTTCACTTTCTCAGGAGAATGTTTTAAACCTTCTCTTCACCCTCAACAACCCTTCCCTGAGCTTAACTGAGAAAACAAAAGGTATCAAAATAAACTCCCTCATCTTCCCACTCTAAATCTAATCAAACAGAACCCGTGCCCTATGGTTACAGTGGAGGAAATACCCCTGCTCCTATCAGAGGCAAACCCTTCTACTTTTCTCTGGGCTCAATCCCCTCTTGCTTTCTCGTGGACTGGAATCTACATGTGTCTCATCTACCTCTCACCCTCTCTACTGGATCATACCAATTACCACACCAACATGGCCCATGTTAAAAAAATAAACACACTTCTGTTGATCCCACATTCTTTTGCAGATGTTGCCCAATTTCTCTGCATCTTTCTGTTAAACATGTCGAACATGTTATCATTGCTCACTCTCACCTCTTTATTACTTCTAATTAATTCTTCACCCCGTTCTAATCTAGCTTCCTTTTCCACCTCTGCACTGAAACTCCTTTGTTAATGTCTCCCACAGTCTGCATTGCCAAACCTAACTCCTCTGTCCTCTCACTTGATGCCTGGACGGCATGTGACACAGCCAAACACGCCCTCCTTGGAACCTTTTCTTCCCTTGGCTCTTCGACACCACACTCCCTTGGTTTTTCTCTTACCTCACAGTTATTCCTTCTCTTTGCCAAGGCTCAGAGCTAGTCCTCTTTTAAATTCTATCAGAACTTTCTCCCTAAGTGATCTCATTCAGTTTCTTAGATTTAAGTACCTTGTCTAGTTGTCCCTTGGTATCCACACGGATTGGTTCCAGGAGCCCCACCAGTATCAAAATCTGCAGATGCTCCAGTTCCTTATATAAAATGGCACAGTATTTGCATATGCTATCTACAAACATTCCTGTGTACTTTATATCATCTCTACATTACTTATAATATCTAACACAACATAAAGGCTATATAAATAGCTGTAAATAAAATGTAAATGCTATGTAAATAGTTGCCAGAGCAGCAATATCAAATTCTGCTTTTTGGAACTTCCTGGAATTTTTTTTTCTGAATATTTCGATCCACGATTGGTTGAATCTGTGGATGTGGAACTCACGGATACAGAGGGCCAATTTATATACTAATGAATTTCAAAATTAAAGTTCCTGCCCATTGTCTAAAACTGAGCTTTTGATTTTCTTCACAAATGTAGTCTTCACCTACTCTTCTTCATCTCAGTACTTGGCACTACCATTCACCCATTTTCTTACATAAAAGTTAAGTATCAACTTTAATTCCTCTCTTTCTGCAATTCCCCACATCCAACCATCATCCAGTTCTTTTGTTTCTATGACCAAAAATATCTGATTTTGCCACTTCCCTCCATCTATACACTACCATCCTAAATTAAACCTCCATCATCTCGTTTCTGTACTATTTGGGACAAGTCTCCAACTGGTCTCATTGCTTCCTTTTTGTTCTTATTGAAAAATATTATCTTCACATTCCAGTCAGAGTTATCATTTAAAAACATGAATCACACCATGCCACTTGCTCCTTAGACCCATTTAAGAGCTTTTCAACGTCTTAGGAATAGGTCTGTACTTCCTAGGTTGGCCTACAAGACTCTGTTATGGCTTCCATCTATGTCTAAAAAGGCAACTCCATTATGTTAGACCTAGTTGCTTTTATTGGAGAATGGTGTTAGAAACCAAGATTTGGGCACTGGGTGCAAGGGTATTGTTGCTTTCAGGCCCTCTCAGCTGATAAAGCAAGGAAATATATGTGTGTATACTAGTCTATGTATATACACGTATCTGTAAATATTTCTATATGTATCCATCTAAATCTACATCTGTAGTATGAACATGAATTCAATACTGTCTCCAACTCTATATGCAGTATAAGCATGTCACTCTAAAGCCGTCTGAGTGGTTGCCTTGGCTCTCTGCCTTGTTTCTTGTACATAGCACTAGCAGACCAATTTCCCTTATATACCACTTTTATCAGGTAACTGTGCTTAGAAACACCCAAGAGCATTCCGTTCAACAACCATTTGTCCACAGTTTGGGCAAAAATCTTTGGCTTAGAAAGCTTTCTATTATCACTAACCATCCTACTTTATGTCCCAGAATTGCCTGGTACAGCCACTGTCTTCTCAGCTTCACTAGCACCCCTGACACATGTTAATCAAGTTAGTTTCACAGTCCCTCAAAATGTACCACTTCAGTTCTTAACGTTCAATCTGGGCTTTTCTAAATACTCTCATCCTTAACACTTCATATACCTTCAATCCTACTTATTGAAAATCCATTTAATCCTTCCCATCTACTCCAACTAACAGTCATCTTTATCACCTTTAAATTCTATTGTACCTGAATAGAGAATTCATGTCTTACTCTTTTTAAAAAAAAAGTTTAATAATCCTGGTAAAAAGTGTTCAGTATATATTGCTGAACAAGGTAATTACCTTATTTCTTAATTTCTCCATGTTTATAGGTCTTTCTTTCTTTTTTGTTTGTTTTGTGAGGGATTTTTGTGGGTGGTAATTAGGGTTACTTATTTAGCTTTTTTTTTTTAAATGCAGGTACTGGGAATTGAACCCAGGACCTCGTGCATGTTAAGCATGCGCTCTGCCACTGAGCTATGCCCTCCCCACTTACAGGTCTTTCAAACTAAAGTCTGACTGCTTTTTTCCTTCTCTTTTTGCCTGTAAGTTAGAGTAGGAAATTAAGCTTTCCTTAAAAATATCTTTAATTTTTAAAAGGAACTCAAGACTAGTATTAGAATTCAAAATTAGTGTTAGGTTTTCAAATGTTAGAGCACAAAGGAAGTCACCTGGGAGACTGATAAAAAAAGCAATTTCCTGGACCTCATATCCAGAGATTTTGATTTGGTATGTATATTATCTTCCTATCACTATTGTAAGAAATTACCACAAACTTGGTGGCTTAAACAACAGAGAATTTACCTTACAATTTTGTAGGTTAGAAGTGCAACACTGGTCTCACTGGATTAACACCAAGATGTCAGCAGGGCTACATTCCTTTCTAGAAGCTCTAGAGGAAAATTGTTTCCCTGCCCTTTCCAGCTTCTAGAGGCCACCCACAATCTTTGGCTCATGGCATCGTCTTCCATCTTCAAAGCCCACAATACTTCACTGCTCTGTGCCTTTCTTTCATAGTTGTATTTTCCTCAGACTGATTCCCTTTCTCTACCTCCTATTCCACTTTAAAGGACCCTTGTGATTGCATTGGACCCAACTGGATAATCTAGACTCCTCTGCCTATTTTAAGGTCAGTTTAGAAGCCACCTTAATTCCACCCCCAACTTTAATTCCCCCTTGTCATGTAGCATACCACAGTCACTGGTTCTGGGGATTAGAATGTGGAATCTTTAGGGAGCCATTATTCTGCTTACCACAGTAGGATTGGGGTGGTGGAGCCCAGGAGACTGGCCTTTTAACAATCATGCCAGCTGATTTTAATAAAGACAGTCAAGCCAACACACTTTGAGAAACATACCTTCCTCTAGATATTTAAACATAACAGGTATATACGTTCAACTTTGAAATTCAAACACAGTAGAGCTGGTTTAAACAGCAGAGTTGATGCAAAGAGAAAATGAAAATTAGACTCCAGTCTTAAGCACCATTATCTAGAAAGAGCTGATTACACAGGAAAAAGGAACTGGTAGAGTTCTTGATTTTTGTAAGGGTTTTATGCTGAGGTGCTATTGGGAAGAAATGCAGTTTTACAACTAATTTTAAGAAATATTTTATACTTTCAATACCAAACATCAGGAAAGACAACTAGAATATAAGTTAAGATATAAAAATAAAATCATTGCTTGGTTTTAACACTATCCCTGGTTAGATGTTCTTTAGTCTTTGGTCCAACTTATTTCCACATGAACCCATTATTCCCTGACCCCAATCCCACCCGTAGACAAACAGCATTCTCAGAAGACACCCTGAAGTGCTCTTCTATCTTCCCAACTCTGTAACTGTGCTAGAAATAGTATCTAATCTCTTAATATATATTATTGAAAAGATTGAGTTTGCTGAGTTATTTATAAGGATGAATTCAGCAATTTTATTGTACAGTTTGTCCTAGTTTAATCATCTACTTTTGCATAGCCTATCTATTGGCCTATTGCTCACAAGTCATATTCTTTCAAAACTCAAGAAAAATTACTTTAAAAATTCTGTTCAGAAAAGTGGTCCTGAGATTTTTAGTAAGAGATGAATATTAACAAGAAGCATAATATTTTTGAAGAGTGGGTTTCATCACTTTAGTTCCCCCATTCTTTTTAAAATACAAAATATTTAAATCTACTTATACACTTACTTTTTCTAAAATAAAGTACTTTTAAGAGCTAAAGCGTGGGTCAGCTATTTACAGTATTATTGTGGGAGAAGAAAGAAGAACTTCAGAGAACTATGAAGTTTTAATGAATGAACACATGAATTAATTAAATCAAGATTTAGTCATATTCAACTACCCTGAAAAGTTAACTCAATTTCTCATAACCATCCATGAGTAAAGTCCAGAGTCCAGATCCTGAGAGTATGGGATGTGGACATATTTCTATACCAGTAGTCACGACCCCCCAGGATGAGGCATCTGGAACAGGCCCTCTCCCAACCCCTCCTTGCTAGGTGCTTTGAGGGCTACAAATCAGTTCTTAAGATACTGATTACCCAAACAACCAGATTACTATAATTCTTGGAAACTTCTCAGGTTTTAAGAAACTTTTACACATCAGCACCAAATCATTCAAATAAGGTAATTAATCTGTTTTCTGGACCTAGAATTCAATCAGCATTATCCTATGAAATTTAAGTATTATGTAATTCAGTTTATCAATCCAACATACCTTTAAGCAGTGTTTTTTTTTTTTTTTGGAAGTATGGGACATGTACCACTGATAGTGTCCAAGATGATATTAAGAGGCACCATACATGACATGAAGTTCATGCATAAGGCATTAACTAGCACTGAATCACATGAGGACTACATCGTTTTCTCTGCAAACATCTTTCAATCTTTGTGATTATATCAAGGAGAAAGTTGTAGTTTGGTGTTAATCTGTGTCTAAACTTCTTGAATCCTTCACTTTACAAGGCAGAACAGGATCTGACAGCATTTTCAATAAGTAAGCTGCTGGCTAAAATATATTACCATATTATGTTATTTGTATTCTATTTTATTAATATTTGCTGTTACTTTCTATATATGGCAAATGATTCTGGTTTTCTATTTGTGGTAGTGATGCAAAGTTTCTTCTTTATATAAACATATTAAATAAAAAACAGTGAATGCATTTCAGAAAAATATAAAGTGCTAGTGATAGCAAGATGAGGCAAAAAGTAAAGAGGAAATAGAAATGACTGAAGACTGGCAAACACCGGCTTAGAATTAACAGCAAGAAAACCCTCCAAGTCGTCGGGAAGGGGTTCTGCCACAACATTTTTGGGTCTCAGTTTCCATGTCCTCTCTTTGAACAGTTTGAGCTAGATAATCTCTAAGGCCTTTTTTAGCAATAAAATCTGAAATATAATATTGGTAAAGCTAAGGGCAAGGTTAAGATAAGTTTTATTAGTTGGAAATATATTTTCAGGTCTGTTGGATTTTGTGCGTATATACTTTCATCCCTGACTTTGGAGTGAGTCTCTCAGTAAGTCCATCTTCTGTTTTCCTTCTCTTTTTAATCAGCACTTGCCTGTAGCTTACCATCAATCGGATTTCCTCTCAGATACTTGCTACTATAGAATGCAGTCTGGTGTATGCATCATCAGGGAAAGGTTATAGCACGTAACAGCCTAATGAGTCATGCCTCTCTGAAATATTAGTGTGTTTTAACTGTGTACCCTTAGGAATAACAATCCAATGGACCAAGGGATAACTCTATAATAATGGAATATCAGGGCCATGGAAGAAATTTTGAGAGGATTTCCTAATGCTCCCTAAATAACATCATTTAGGCAACTATCAATGTCATTTACATATAACAAATCCATCTCATTGCAAGACAGGCGAAAACCAACACTAGAGTTAAAAAGAGCCTGGGCTCTAAATAGAAGAACTGGGGTTCTGAATAGAACATATATGCTCACTTCTTCTAGAAATGCCTTTGTTCTAAACAAAGCCAGAGAACCTTTGTTTTGCTAACTATATTCCCATGATTTTAGAGTTTCCATGAAGATATCTTCATGGTTTCTAGAGTTTCAGGTTCTGTACAAGTTTACTGAAAGATTCCATCTAAGGATATTGTCAAGGTCCATATGTCAGTATTTATTAGAAAGTGGAAATTAAAGTATCATTTCTCTTCTTGCCTTAATTTTAGTCTAGAATTTCCAGTACTGGCACTACTTCTGCCTCAATCCTCCTTTTTTTTTTTTTTTTTTTTTTTTTAAAAGGAGCCCTCTCCACCCTGAGGCTAATCCCAACGCAGTCTCAGTCATACAAGTACCAGCCTTCAGGTATGGGTTGGCAAAATATTTGCCAGAAATTCTTCCTGTTGCTTTTGGCATTCAGCCAGACCACACCTCTGAAGGACTCACTAAACAATTTAAAGAAAGGCATTTGTTTTTTCCTTTCCAGATACATGTTTCACTGTCTTCTTCTCCACACCCTTAGTCAAATGTTGGTTTGGGGGCTGAGTATTCCTACAAATTCAGCCTGAGATCAGTGTGGTCTCCCTTCACTATGTTTTTCCTTGGCTCTGCTATATGTGATTTTGTCTCGCTTACACTAAACAGTTGTTATTTCTTCTTGGTTGGCTGGCTTCCCAGTAGATCCTGATATTGAAAAACAGGTTAGATTTGTTCAGTCTGTGTCTGTCAAGGTCAGATTCCTTGGGTGGAGGAAATGATTTAAATGAATCTCATCCATTTTGAAACAGCACCATTAAAGGCTGTTTATAAAATAAGGTAGATGGGTTTCGAAACTGCTATCTTGAATGTATACCATGGCAAAGTCTACTGCCAAATTTTTCATTACCTTAGTGTCTATTTGTCAATTCTAAATTCCAGCTGTTTCTCACCATTTAATTACCAAAATCTAGAATATGAGACTTCAATGAGAACTGCTTCTACATATTCCATTATTTGTCCATTGAACGATTTTATTCATAGTTAAGAAAAACATTGCAAGTATAAACCACCCAAAATGTACAATTTGTATTATGATCACCTCCAAAAGACACTGGCAGTGAGAAAAGTAGTCTAGTCACCCATTTCCCTTTTATGTATCCGTCAGGCTAAATTGTAACTTCATCATGGGTAACTTATTTTTCACTTATAGCTGAACAAGGAGAGCAAGTATGATACTGTAGGGAAGGGGAGGAGTGGAATTTGGGACACTGATGTTACACCCAATTACTCAGTTGCACTCAGCTGTAGTTTAAGATATTACGAGTCTAGCTTATAGTTATTTGTTTGTTTGTTTATATCATTTAGCCCATTGGTCACAATATAGAATTTTCTGTGACTGTTTAGCTAACTCAGGGAATTCAAGAGAAGGTTTTCTTCAAGTACATTCATAACAAAATAACAATGACTAGGGGCTTAGTTGTGATTATCTGAGCTTTCAGGCTCATTCCTTTTTTGGATGAAAGTGGAGAAAAGTTAGGGTAGAAAGCCAAGGAAAGAGCTAGACGCTCTCTAAATATCTCAGACCCTAATACACTTAAATTTTTTTTCAAATGATTTCTGCGGCTCCACTTGACTGAATTATATGTTGCCCTACAGACACCCAGGCTTGATTCAGTGCACCTGGTAGGCTAACTAGGGGCCAGTGAGTTTGGTACTCTGGGGGACAAATGATACAGTGGTTCAAATTGCACATCCTGAATGCTGTCTTTGCTCTATGATCTTGAACAGGTCACTTCACCTCTTTTAGTCTCAGTTCCCTCATCAGTAGAATGAGAGAATAATGCCCACTTTGTAGGATTGCTTACTGAGGAGAGTAAAGATGATGTACACAAAATGTACAGTGCGTGGTAATGTTGTTATATTTAAAATGTTATTAATTATAGTGATTAATTTTAAGTAAGAGTAAGTTTGGTCTGTATTATTTCTAGATGTTGGCAGCATAATTATCATTGCTCAAACCAAAGCCAATTCCCAGTTCCTAGCCCTATGGCTGAACATTTTTTTTCTGCTACTATAATAGTGTTGGAGTCATAAACCTTCCTTTTAATTATATGTTTTGCAAGTGGAACAATTAGTAATGGCTTTATAAAGATAACAAATCTATTTTTAAAATAAATCAAGCACACAGGAGTACTTTCAATACCCTTTTCTTACACTGGTGCTGGATTCTTTTACTTTCAAGGTTCATAATGTAATTTCAGTTCTATACAAACCAACTAACAACTTCTAATAATGCAACTGACTCACAGACATTGATCTGCATTATCATATGTATATATAGTTCATTAAAAACAGAATAGAAGGCTTTCTCTTTTAGGACTTATTAGACTCTTTGATTAATATTTATTAACAGTCCATGAAGTATAAGATATGGTCTGATTAGAAGATGGGTAACCAAAGTTTTAAGAACTTATACAGGTGATCAGGGAAACTGCAAAAATGATTCCTCTGCACTGCATAACAGCGCTAAGCTCCATGAAGGCAGGATCCCTGTTTTGTTAACTGCTCATTTCCAGGACTTAGAACAATTCCTGGAACAGAGTAAGGTTTGAATAAATATTTGTTGAATAACTGAGCTTAGACTTATGATATTAATAAGCAGTTATTTTATATTTTGTTTGTGTTTTAGAGCCACACCAACATAATATGTGAATTTGATATTATCACTTTAAAAAATCATTGAATAAAAACACATCTTTGTGATAGAAAAGTAAGCATGTCTTAAGTAAGCCTTTATCTGAAATAAATTGTAACAGCATAGGTTTTCTCCAAAAAATAATAAAATATAAATAATTTTAAAGTGTTTTATTTTGGCATTCTCTCTCTTTCTGTGTGTGTGTGTGTGTGTGTGTGTGTGTATGTATTTGTGCATACAGAACACAAAGGAAATATATATGTATGTATAGGGAATATTCCCTATACATGTACATACTAAATACTTAAGTATAATAGCCAATCACTTGATGATATGAAGATACTCTCTAAATAAATATTTCTTTGGAGAGATCTATCATTGTGCCTGGAACATGGTAAATGCTCAGTGAATATTTCTTGGCTAAATGAAATGTTGTCTTATATGTGTATACATGTTCTGTTTCCAATATACCTGCTTATAATACATATGATTTGTTTGGTGTATTCTGGGAGTATAGAGTAAATCATATTACATTACAATGAAAACTGAAGCAGAATATTCTGGAACACAGAACACATTAGAATTAGTCAAATTATTTAAATCACTAGATTTTTAGCCTCTAGAATATAGAACGTGGGTTCGTAAGTTTATTTTTAAGGATGAAATGGGTAATTAAAATATTACCCTAATATTGCAACACTGAATTTTAAAAGCCGGTAAGAATTTATTCATCCTAAACTACTAACTATAACTTAGAGCAGAGTTTAATTGTTGATATATCTTATTTTCAGTCATATTTTCCCCTCATGAATGAAAGTACTCCCGACCATTCTTTCATCACAACTTTAGGGAACAGATTTAGATTCTTTTCACCTGAATTTTTCTGCTATAGCAACAGCATGTAGAATCCTTGAAAGCTTAGGTAGAACAAGTGAAAACATTCAGGATGTTTTTAATTTATCTTGTTGGATTGAACCAAATGACAGCATTAATGACTGTTTTTTGTTTTTGCCTCTGCACCTCTAAACTTTATACATTTTAGATCTGAATCAAACTACTTTTGATGGTCTAGATAACAGAGCCAGGAAATCGTCCCCTAAATATGGCATTGCTTGGATTATCAGCTGTTGAAGCAGGAGAATCGCAGTTTCCTTCAGCTCTGAGTAATAGTAAAATATTATGGAAAAGGGGAAAGATTTTATTATAACCATTTCTCTTTGCCTCTCTCTCTACTTCTCATGATATTAAAAAATTAGCTGCTGCTCTTGAGGAGAAAAGAAATTACCTTTTCCACTTTGGCAGTGTGTGTGTGTGTGTGTGTGTGTGTGTGTGTGTGTGTGTACGTACATATATATGTAAGAAATTGGGGGACATGTTTCCTCACACCACCCAGACCCACAGATACTACCTTCCATAGGCCTCGGACAATGTACCTCAGAGTTTACGTTAGAAAATGATGGGGCTATTCTAATCTGTCAACCAGTTTCTTGGAATTTGGATGTCTTAGTAGACTGTAGACATTAACTCTCTAAGGACAGGAAATCAGTTTATTAAACTGTGAAGCAATGTCATCTGATGACTCGCTGTTATCTTGAGTGAAAAATTTCTCTGTTTGGCAAAATTAATGTAGCCAATTCTCAGTTTAACCACGGATCACTGTCTGAGAGCTGTGAGTTTGCTCTCAGAACATGGAAGAAAATATATTTTCTCAGAGAAGCACATTTTCTAACACTAAGACCAAAAGGAGAGGTGGTATATAACTGGTGATCTTTAGTGACAGATAGCTCAAGTATTCAAGGTAACAGCCTTAAATACAGGGCTTTCTGTCTTGTAGACAATTGTGTAGTTATAAACCCCGGGCAAAGACTCCAGTGTTAAGTTCATAGTCAGAGGTCCAGCAAGATCAAATTTTACAAAGACTTTCCTCCTAGAAGGAATAGAAAGTGGTTGGCTGTCTCTAGGAGCTCAATTTCATTGCTATTTAAAGAGCCTTGTTCATCATCCACTTGTGGTCCTTGTGTATTCCATCTTATTATTTGGTTTTACCTTTAGTAGTATCACAAAAGTTGTACTTCACAAGGATCTAAGTTCATTTTTTAATATATTCTTCTTTAACATTTTTTTCTTATGGTAACAGGGACATTTCTGGATTTGTAAGCTTTCGGTTCATCAGAGAATGTAATGGGAAATCTACTGAAAACTGCCAATAGTGCATTTTTTTAAACAGAGTGCATGCTTTGGTTACAGATTATTTCCTGGATAGTTTTTTGTGTCATCCCCTTTGAAGATACTAGAAGATGCTAGGACTACATGTCTTCTTTCATATTCACAACTTGGTTTAGCAATACTGTGTTCTCTGTAAACTTTAAGGGGATCCGGAAGCTTCAGGAAGAATACAGCTGGCCTCCTGAGAAGTAGTGAGGAATGCTTTGTGAATCTGTGTTTCAGTCTGAGCGGTATACGTTGTCAGAGGTATCCTCCTGACAGTGTGTTCTCAGTGTGTGCACTAGGAGTGAAGGGACTGTATTTTTATGAATGCATTCTGAACAAATATTTCCTCTGTTCTTCTGTCATCCTGGAAGAAAGTCTGTCTCAACATGCTCTGGATGACACTGAGAGAAATTTATCCTTTCAAGTTTGTAATGAGTAGGACAGCAGATTCTACCTAGGACCTCTCTAAGGGCATCATAACTGACAAAAATTGGTATACTATTGAAGTATTTGATTAAAAATGTAAGTGCAGAGTATAGTACAATACTGCTACTTAAGAAATCCTGACGATTTCAGAGTGAAGAGGGTGGTGTAAATGTATCCTTAAAAAGCTGAGGTTACAAAACCTTTTCGAAAAATTTGTGTAGTATTAAAAAAAAAAGGTGATGTACCAGGCCAGGATGAAGCTTCAACATGTTCCAAACAGTAGCCTCAGGTTGGCTATAATCTCTTACCATAGTATGGGATAATAAGAAATCAGTGACAAATGAATGCTTTGAAATTCTACATGTCTGCAGTATAAATAGCAATATGTTCTCTAGGCTGCTGCTAATGCTTAGGAAAAAAAGTCTTTTAAAAATGATAGGTAATAAGTATACCCTTAATAATATAATAAGTTTACCAATAATCTAACATAGGTTAGGCAACGTTTCATAGATACTCACTTTTTTAAAATTTGTTTTTGGGTGGGAGGAGGTAATTAGATTTTTATTTATTGATTTATTATTTATTTTTACTTATTTATTTATTTTAATGGAGGTACTGGGGATTCAACCCAGGACCTGGTGCATGTTAAGCACCTGCTCTACCACTGAGCTATATCGTCCCTGACCCCCACAGTAGATACTTGTTTGGGACCTCTAGTCAGAATCATTCCACATTACTTTTCTGTACAAGTATTTGGTGGAACCAATGAATTGTTTTCTTCTTTTTTTCTTGTGTATTTTATAATGTTTCTATGATTATCACATATTACTCTTAAAAAATGAGAAAGATAAACAAGAAAAATAAAGAGTATACTCTTGACAAGAAACCAGAATGCCTTTTGGAGAGTAGCCTGTATCAGGAACCATCTAATTTATTCATGGAAACAAAAATATGTTTGTAACTCAGTAATTCATGGAAAATCAAATCTGATACATACTTTGGTTTGGTAAAGAAATTGTACTTAAAAAACACACCCTCGGTTTCCTTAGAAAAGAGTCAAGTCAATACTTTCTCAGCATTTACATATCCTTAAGGGTAGTGACTAGATTTATTTTAACTCAAAAGTTTAAGCAAACTCAACAGTAACCATTTATGGGCCTCTCTCTGATGCTGTCACCGCTCTGCCCCTGTCCTCCCGGCCCACTGTGAGGGCCAGCTGCAGCTGCGGTGGACAAGCAGGACCTGCCAACAGCTTCCGCCTCCTGCACTTACATGTCTGCCTCAGCGCCTTCTGCGGCTCCGGCTCCTCGGGGGAAGGCTGGGTTGGCGGGCAGTGACCTTCAGTTAACTCCCCAGGAGCAGCCCTCCAACAAGAGGGCAGAACTGTGGGCTTTATACCCCAGTTCCTCACCTCAGGACAATTAGAGGCATGTTCTACATGGTTTCTCAGAGGGTCCTCAGCAGAACTGGGCCCTGATTGCCCACAGGGAAAATTTGTTTATTACTTTTCCCCATATTTACTGAGGCATAGGGGCATATAAAATTGTATCTATCTAAAGTGCCACAAGATGATCTGATATACATATACACTGTAAAATGATTACCACAATCAAGCTAATTAACACATCCATCATCTCACATAGTTACAATTTTTTGTTTTTTTCTTTTTTTTGGTCATGAGAATGCCTAGAATTTATATGATGGCTCTCTTAGCAAATTTCAAGTGTACAGTCAGTATTATTGAACTATAGTTATCATTTGTACATTAGATGCTCCCCACCCTGGAACTTATTTATTTCATAACTGAAAGTTTGCTTCCTTTAACTAACATTTCCCCATTGGCCCTGCCCCCACCAGCCCCTGGCAACCCCCACTCTATTCTTTGTTTCTAAGGAAAACTGGTTCATTATTAACGTGCCCCCTTTTGACATACTTCCTTTTACTCTATCACTTCTTCACTCCTCAGTTCTCAAATAAACTGCTAGCATCATCATCTAAATCCTTTGTCAAGGCCTGCTTTCTGACAAGGAATCATAATCTAAGTTTGCATGCTAGACATGAGGTAGTTTCTTGAAGCCAAAGGCTTTTTTGTTTCACTCTGGAATCCTTGAAACAACATGTCTTCCTCATGCATAAAAATGAGATATGTCTTCAGCCTCAAGCAGATGTGAATCTAGCAGGGGAGACACCCATGTACTCTACAGAACAAGGTGGACTGGATTAATCTCCCAAAGAGTTGCAACAAAAGAGTTATGGGAGGTAGTTATTAATTATAATTTTGCAGATTAGCAAAGTCTTCAAGGAGGAGGTGGTATTAAGTCAGATTTTGAAGGATGCCTAGGATTTTGGCAAGTGGAGAAAAAGGAGGGAAATGACATTTCAGGCAAACAAAAGAGCAATAGCAAAGTCACAGAAGTCTTAAGGTACATGGACCATTCGAATAATAGTGTTCTTGGGCTGAATCTTGGGGTGCATGAAGCAGGAAGTGGGAGAAAGCAAAATAAGTCTAAATTAGTCCATGGTAGCCTGGAAATTCGAGGAAGCCTTGGAGAGTGGAGGAAGAATGTTTCACAACTGTAGGCATAGAGCTATTTTTTTTATGTGACTTCTAAAAGAAAAAATCTCGCCCACACATTGATAGTCACTTCCTTTGCTAACATTATTTTGAAAGTCTGACTCACTAATAGAGAATTTTTTGAAATTCAAGACATTTAGATTTTTTTCTTTTCTTTTCTTTCTTTATTTGTTTTTGTTTTGTAAAGAGAACAAGAAAAAAAGACAGGAGCTCCTCTTCTTGCCTGCAATTTCAACAAATGCTTATGTCTTATGTTGTCTATTTTATTAGAATTTAGTTCTTCAAGGCTTCCACTTTGAGGCTCTCCTGCAGCTCTGCTTTTTCCAGAAGGGGACTATGATGTGAGTAGCTCATTCTCCTTATCATATGAATACATTTGTGGGCAGGAAGATGCGGGGACATCACTACAGAAATCATGGAGTATAGCTGGTTGGGACAAGCACTGGTTTGTAAACCAGGAAACCTGGACCGTAGCTCTGGATCTGCCTCACCCCAGTTTTCTGGCCTTGGGAAAGTAGTTAAAATGTTCACTGTCTGTAAAATGAGTTGTTGGACTAGAAGATCTCTATGACCTCTTCTAGCCCTAACTTCTGTGATTAAGTCAAGGTCAGAGGTCAAAACCAAGTCTCTTAGGCATGTCACACACACACACACACCCAGATACACACACGCACAAGTTATTTGAAGGTTGATGACATTAAAATTTTTTGAAAAAAATATATTTGCAAACATCATCACCACCAGTTCCTTTAAAATACCCATTTTCTGATGACTTAATGTAAGCTCCATCAATTAAAATAAGCATAAGAGTTCTCATATAAAATAGTAATTTTCTAAAATGTATCTGATGGCACCAGGCCTTGGGGGATATTCCATTAGTTGCTGGAAAGATAATAGAATTTCATTAAGAAATGAATCACAAGCAAAGAGCTAGATTTTGACCACTGTATTCCCCACTGAAATGTAGATGTTATTAATAGATGATAGTCTGTTTTGAGATCCAGTGTTCTTTAAGACAGTGTTATAGCAAAAAACAAGAGGATAAAAAAGTTTGGTTGCTCCTATATCCTTACATTCTGCATAAAGTCATAGCTGCTGTCAGTATTTTACTACTACCTTCCTTTACCACGTACTTCCTGAATCAAGTTGTTGCTGTTTTAATATTAGAAAATAATTGAGATTGTTCTATGAGTGTTTTTCCCACATGATAACGGTGGAAAGGCTTTAACTGACAGAAAAATAACGTATGGATCAAGAACTGTGGAAGCAATGAGCCAAGGACAGATGAGGGCAGGAGGAAGGAAGTTCTTCTGCCCAAGGGGAGCTCTTGTTAGAGAGCACTGAACACAGCAGAGTTCTAATCTTAACATTCTGCATTTAGAAGTCTGAAGGAGAATATCAGTATTATCACGGGAACCTGGATAGGAAAACCACTGTGCTTGATAAATATTTTTTTAAAAAATCATATTGGATTTTAGAAACCTTTAGCCTGATTGTTTACTTTTCAGACATCAAACAGTTCAGGGGAATACAAAGCAAACTATACTTTGAACCTAATAGTACAATGACAAAAGTAACTATTTTCTTTCTAAAACATTTGAAAATGTGTCCAAGGTATTTCTTAAGACAAAACCCTAGATCCGCACATGTTAAAGTCACAGAAGTGATTTTGGTGAGAAGTGGAGAGGAATCCAGGCAAGACACGTGAAGAAGAAAAGAAATGAGCATTCACAGCAGCCCTATTCTGTGCCTGACACACACTTCATATGTATATTAATGTATGCAATTTGCACACAATTCTATGAGGTAGGTATTGTCTTTATTTTACATTTGATAGAAATGGAGTTCATTAAAGTTAATTAACTTGTCCAAGAGACCACAGTTGTTCAAGTCAGAGATCTCATTTGATTTCAAGAGCTGTGCTCTTCCTAACATCATGCTATTTTCTGCATCAGATTATATACATCCCTGCTGTGGAATTAAAGGTATATTTTTCCAAGAATCAAATCAGCATCATTTGATTTTAACACAAGTTTGGACAAAGTCCTAGAACATAAACTCAACTTTGTTAACCTCCAGCCGGCAGGCTTAGTGGGACCTCAGGTTGGTTGGAGGGTTTCTCACTTGATGGGAAAGACTGAGAACTGCACTGCTGAGGGCCTGTGACTGGACCCTGGGAATCACTTAGAACCTGAGTTAGGCAGAGAACATATTATTTAACCCTATAAGGTATTATGGTATGGACAAAGCTCATTTTCACATGTAGAAGTAGGAACTTAAAAAAGTTGTTTTGAACAGACTGCCTCAGCTAGTAATAGGAAAACTGAGTTTAAAAATTCTTATGTGCTATATACAAGCTCTATGTTCCTTTCCTTTCCTCCTTCCTTCCTTGCTTCCTCCCTCCCTTCTTCATCCCTACTTCCCTTCTTCTTTTTTCCTTCCTAGAGGAATTGCTAGAGTTTTTTTAAGGTAAGATTTATCTCTTGCCCATAATTTACTTTTTCATGTTTTTAAAATATATTATCCAGAGTTACATGACATTGAGAGATATTCAGGAATTAAGTGGATTTAATTCTTCATGCTTTACAAAAACTCCACTAGTGTTCACTTCTTTAATATTGAAATCATTTTCTACCTCCTCCCACTCCCAAACCCTGAGTAAAAGTTGCATGTGTGGGCACCTCGGTCCTCCATGCATGAACCTTCTTAATTATTGATTTGTTGAATTTTATTCCTGGAGTGAGATAGGAATGCGTTACAATTTGGGTAAATAATGACTGCATTGTTCTCTCCACATATAATTTACTGAAGATTGGCACATCTTAGAGTAAATTGCAAAGATGGGCATTGGATTGAAGGGAGTACAGCTGTTACACTTCTGTGTTCAGACAACTTCCAAATGACAGTGTAAAACAGTTTCCCAACAGCGTTGCGTGAACTTGCCTGCAATTTTTCTCACTTCTCTGGGAGGTAATTGAGCTGAGCTAGGAGGCTTAAATTCAATAGACTGCCTTTTAAAATAGCTTAGTTAAAATTATTTTTAAGATACAGAAAATGACTTGAAGCTTGGTTTGCACATATACATACATGACATTGATTTTCTAAACTCTATGATTTTTATCCCACATTGTCTCAGTCTCACGTGTCTCCTGGAATCCCTCTGACATACAGTCTGTTGATTTTCCAAGCACTGATAATTTCACCTGAACTTTTAAATCTGACTTGAAGTATTTTCTCTTGTCTTGACATTTATATTTACCTCACTACTCACCATGGTTATCCACTGAGATACAATTCAGTGTGTTATGGCTAAGCCAGTAGCTCTACCTATATGTACAAATGGACATACCTAAATTCAATTTGTTTTAAACAGTAATTTAGCTAAAGTGAAAAATAGATTGAACTATTCTCCTTATGTTTCTGGGTGTGTAGGCAGTGGGAGGTGGGGAGAAATAATGATCTTAGTGATCATTATGGATTGCGTGGTTGATACAGATAGTGTCACTAATTTTACAAGAGTTAACTGAGAGCTTAGTGGGCCCCAGTTATTATAGTAGGCTCTGGAATGGAGATGAAAGTACTTTGTCCTACTCTGAAACTCAGTGTCTTAAGGAGATACCCATGGAAATAGAAAGAACCCAGTACAATGGCTGCTATAATAAGTGTATGTACCAAATAATTGGGAAACAGGAAAAGGATTACCTAATCCTACCTAATTTGGGTCCTTTAAGTTTTCCTACATTTTCACTTTTCTAAAAAATATTTCAGTAATATATTCTGCATTAAAAACTCTCCTCTACATTTTAGCTTATTTCCTTAGAATAAATTCTTAAAAATGAAATTACTGGGACAAAAAGCATAAAAAAATTTAAAGTCCTTGATTGATATTGCCGATTGCTTTCCTGACAGTATGCTCAATTTAGATTTGCACTAGCAATATACGATAGTGCCCATTTCACTGTACTACCATCAGGGAAGCTGACTGTTCTCTTTAATCTATTGGTTTCCTTCTGTGGAGACAACCACTGAAACATATTTCTTTTTTTTATTTTTCAGAGATATACTTTATGTATTTATGATTTTTTATATACAGAAGTATATTTAGTTTCATAAAGAAAAGTTCATTATATAGTCAAACCTACTACTTTTTTTTTCATTTTTCTCCCCTGTTGCTTTCAAGATATATACTTTTTATTTTCCTTTATCCTTTATCATTGATTGACTGGTTGGTGTGATCATTTTGGTCAAAGAAGAATTACGTTGATCTTGAAAACTGGCAGAAGAAAACTTTGTAGCATGTGTGCTTTTGCCAGATCCATTTCACTCTCCTCAAGGGAGCCTGAAGGGTGACCCACACACTATGTAAACCTTAGGTTTTACAAACAAATAGATACAATTGGCTTAATCTCCTGGGACGGAAGGGCATCAGAAACAGTCTGTCTACTGCTGAGAGGTTTGGAAAGTAGTGAGGATTTTACCCATTGCCATTAGAGAATACAGCATTTCCAGGAGAGGAGATGCGTCCACATTGGGGGAGGGGAGTGTGCATAAATCAGAATGAAGCAAACTGGTGGTAAAGGCTAGGTAAGCATGGACAACTATACAGTTTCAGGCTACTTTCTTTGAATTGTACCAATTAATGACTCCTGCTTAGCAAAGAATGCAAGCTCTCTCAAATGCCCTCCTTATACCAAATTCCAATGATATGATCCTCTATTATGTACAGGATTGCATTCATAGAAAACTGCCATGCTGGAGAAGGCTTCTTTTCTCTGTTTATTCTTTTTAAAACAATCTTTTATTTTGACATCAGCTACTTAAAAGTAGAACCCTAAACAAAATAATTTAATGCCAGATGTATATTATGACCAGATTTAGATAAAATGAATAAAAAAGTTATTATCCAAATGTGCTTTAAGACAGCCTAATGATGTATTTCAGAGGTGTGATAAAGTCATTATAACTGTTAAAAAAAAAAAAAAAAGTCCTGCCCTAAAGATCAGATAGTCTGAATTTTTAAAAATAATCTTAGTGAACAAGTTTATGTTTTATTAAAATTTATTGGAAGCAATCTAAACCCTTCTGAGTACAAATCTGGCAAAATACAGAACAGCTTGATCTGATAAACATAAATTTGATTTTTAAATTTACATGATCCATGACTTGGGTTCATCATGCTCTCCTCTTCCTTGTAAGGAGACAAGGATGGGGACCCATCGAGTTTTCTCTCTGGTTAACAGTTGTTTCATTTGGGCAGCTGGATGAAGGGCATAGAGGGAAAGAGAAGGTTTTCCCGGGGGAATAACCATTAGAGACACCTTGATGGAGAGTAGGGATAAAATCTGGACAGCAAAGTATAATCTACAGGAAACAGCTATTAAAGCAAATTTAGTGTGTGTGAGAGGGGTTCATGCTTTTCAAAGCTGATTACAGTCATAAGAGAGGGAAAGGGCTGAAGGAAAACAGTAAATGGCAGGACAACAAGTGTGTTTTTCTCCCAGTAAGGGGAACACATAAGAAATAGCCATATATTCACTGAAACAATTACAGGCATCAGAACAAAAATTCGAGGTTTCTTGCTTTAAAAATGTACACAACCAAATTTATCTTTGAAAGTTTTGGGAAGGTGGCTTAAGGGAAGATGTTATTTGTCAAATTCCTTTCCTGCTACTCTCCCTGGACCCATCTCCAGACACAAGGGCCTCGCTGCTGGTCTCCGACAGGCCAAGAAAGCACTACCTTGGGGCTGCGGCCTTGGGCACAGTTGTCCCTCGGTGTCTGTGGGGTTTTGGCTCCAGGACTGGATACTGAAATCCGAGGATGATTAATTTCCTTATATAACATGGCAGTAGCACAATGAACACAGTCGGCCCTCCTCATCCACCTCTGGCATCTGCAGACTGAACCAACCACAGACTGAAACTGAATGTGCAGATGTTAAACTCATGGATGTGGAGGGCGGACTGTACTCCTTTTCATGGAACTTTCTTCTCTAGATATTCTCCTGGGTAATCCCCTCGTCGTTCAAGTCTGCTCCAACGCCGCTTTTTCACGGAGACCTGCAGATGATGCGCCCTGCCCCCTCCTTCTACCAGCCGACAACACTTCCCAGCCGCCCCTGAGGCCCCTTATCTGCTCTACTGTTTTTTCCTCGGAGTACTATCCTCCTCCAACATACAGCCAAAATTACTTATTTTTAGTATTTTTTATTTATTATCTGTTACCTCCTCCACCCACCTCCTCTCCTTTCACCCCCAGATAGAATGCTAAGCTCCAAGAGAGCAAGGGTCTTTGTCTTTTTTTCACAGTTGTGTCCAAAACACCCTGTATGGTGCCTGCCATGTAAAAGGTACAAAAGGTACTTGGATTAGTATTTGTTAAATGAATAAGTGAAGATTTATATAATCCACATGAACTGGGAAGTACGCATCAGCTAAGGAAGGCAGTACAGTGATTTTCAGACATCTGTTTTTGCCGTAGCTGGGAGGTATAGAAACAGAAAGCTAAATAGACCAAGGTTTTGTTTTGTTTTCTGGGAGAAAAACTACCTAGAAACTGGTCCTTTCTACCATCCAGTTCACAGTATTTCCCGAGATTGATAATTGTCTCTTTCATTTGGATGATGCTTCAAATTTTTTTCTTAAAGATCTGTGAAATAGGTTAGCTTACTTTTATCCCTATTTTATAAGAAAACTAAAGCTCAGAGAGGCAAAAAGTTACCCAATGTGTCACATTCAGCAAGTGCGGCCTCACAGGAGGGTACCTAGTCTTTCTAATTCCAAAAGCTCCCACATCACACAGAGAAGACAAAAGACAGAAGACTGATGTGTGCGTGTGCGTGTGCGTGTGTGTGTGTGTGTGTGTGAGGGGGACTCAGAGTGTGATGTCTGTGGGTAGATCAAGATCAGAGGACAGGAACAGAAAAAACAGAGACCCATTATTGGAGCGAAAGGAGAACATTGCCATTTACTTGTTCACTATTCAAAACAGGTTTTAAAGCATAAAATGATATCTAAAGTATATTTCACAGTGTTCATTTATGTCTTAAATGGCATAAAATTTAGACTTTGTAAGAGGATTTACTATTATTTCCCCTGTTTCTATTCATGTTAACTATAATCCATTTAGAAAATTCAGGTCAATACTGAAATTTTGTCATTGTTTTTCAATAGTTCTCAGCTCTCTAGCTAGGAATTTTCAATATTAGCTAGCAATTTTTGGTCTTTGTTATCATGTATTTATCAGATATTTTATTTCTGGGATATGCAGCTGTTAACTGGCAAACTATTCTTTTAAGTGTCAACCTTCAATCATTTAGCCATTCCACTTCTATTTTTTAACCCTAGTAGCTGTTCTATTGATTGTCTAGAAATTATCCGTCCTATGTTTAAAATTAAAACAGGAAGTGCAAAATAAAAAGGTGATATGTAAAAAAGGATGGTGAAATCATAAGAACTCAAGTGCTGTGCTCAAGAAACTGAGATGTACATGCTCTGTAAATATACAAACATGCAGACACACACACAGACACACACACACATTTGGATGCACATATACATACTTGTTAATTAATTTTGGCCTTATTGAAATAATTCACGGTGCAGGGAGTGTGTGCTTAGTATGCACGAGGTTCTGGGTTCAATCCCCAGTAGCTCCATGAAAAATAAACAAGTAAATATACCTAATCAGCAGCACCCCCCGCCAAAACCAAAACTAAAAAAAAAAAAAAAAAAAGGTTACTTAGAAATAATCCAGGAAAATATCAAATACATTAAGTGCACACTGCATGCTTGTTACTTTGCTAGCTGCTGAAATACAGTTTGGGGAAGTAGGCATATTATTATCATCCTCATTTTACAGTTGAGCAAGCTGAAACTCAGGAAGTTAAATAACTTAGTCAAGGTCCTATAACCAGTAAGTTGCAGAGATGATATTGGAATTGAGTTTTGTCCTAATTTCAAAAAGCTTGTGTTCTCTATCTCTTGTTTTTTCTGAAAGTATTTCAGGCATACAAAAACTGTACATAGAAAATGAAAACCTGTGTACCTATCACCCAACTTAGAAATAGAAAATTATAAATATAGTTGGATACCCATCCAATTTCCCCTCTTCTCTTCCTGAGCCTTGAATTTGCATTTTTTATTCCCACTTATATCTTTATATATTTACTACATAAATGTGTCTTTAAGCAATTTAGTGTTATTTGATGTATTTTAAAATTTCACATACTGTTGTGAAAATCTGTATTTTCACTCAACAGTATTTTCACTGCTTTAGAGTATTCCTTTGATTGTAGCGCTATTTTTGATCTACCTTTGGTTGACAGATGTTTAGGTTGTTTCCAACTTGTAGCAACTGCTCTTAATTTTTGGCAAGTTGATGGGTGTAAAATGCTGTCTTTGTTCTTTAATTTGCATTTTCCCGATGAGTACTGAAATGGAATTTTGTTTATATTCCCACTGGTGATTAATATTTACTGTGAATTGCCAGTTCAAGTACTTTGCCTCTTTATTCTGTTGCGTTCTTCATCCTTTTCTCATTAATTCTAAAATGAATGCAGATTGTGACCTCTGTAGATAACTTACTGAGTTTTTTAAAAATAAATTTTATCATGTCCTTTGATGTACAGATATTTTTCATATGTCTAAAAGGAAACTTTATTTCCTTTGCGATGAATTGTCTGTTCCTGTTCTTTGCCAATTTGCCCATTTTTCCATTGTGACTTTTTGTCTGTCTCTCAACTTTTTTTTTTAAATTTTAAGGGCAACTAGCTCTTTTTCTGTGGTCTGAATTGCATGTATTTTTTTCTTGTTTTTTTTGTAATGTGTCCTTGACTTATGCCCTTTTTTTGCTTTATAGAACATGATTTCTTGTGGAGCATAATTTTATCAATTTTAATGGCTTCTGGAATTTGAGTCATAGCTAGAAAGGCCTTCCTCATTCCAAGGTTATAAAAAAATCACCTATGTTTCCTTCTTATATGTCTTGATCTTGCTTTTTAAATTTAAATTTTATACCCCTTAAGAATTTATCTTAGTGTGAGATACTGATCTAAACTTATCTTGCTACTCAGTTGTACCAATACCATTTATTAAAAAGTCCACCTTTATTTCACTGATTTAACATATCACTGAATTCTTATGTGCTTTTGAGTCTATTTCTGACCTTTCTACTCTGTTCCTTTGGTGTATCTCTTTATGTACCACAACTACACTATTTTAATGATCAAAGCCTCATAATATAATTTAATATATGGTATGGGTAGTTGCTCCTCACTGCTGTTGTTTATAAAAGTTTACCTGGCCACTCTTGTTTTTCACTTTTCCTATGTGAACTTTAATATCAGTCTGGCCATTTCTTTAAAAAAATCCTCCTGGAATTTTATTGAGATTTGGTTGAATTTATGAATTAACTTAGGTAGAATGAATACTTTTATGTTGTTGTGATTTCCCATCTAAAAACATACGATGACATTTCGTTTATTCAGATTTACTTTTGGGTGTTTTTAGAGTATTTAAGTTTTTGTACTATAAATTATGTATATTTTTAAAAGTTATGTTTCAAGTTATTTTAGAAATGACTACTTATTCCCAGTTGTTTAATCTTTCTGTTGCTATTTTAAATTGAGTCTTTTCTTCTATTTTATCTTGCATCAGGTTGTTATTTGTATATATGCAGGCTATTTATATCCATATATCAATCTGATACCCTACTATCTTGCAGATTCTCACACTACTACCTTACTGATTCTCTTATTATTTATAATTTACAGTAAATTTCTTCAGGGTTTTCAGTTATAAATATATTAACCACTGATAGTAATAGTTTTTCTTTATCCTTCTAAATTTTTATACATGTAATTTCTTCTTCCTTTTTGCCACACTGGCTAATACTTCATGCACATTCTTGCCCTTTTCCTGAGTTAAGTGCAAATAACTCCAATGTTCTACTTTTACTATGATACTGATACTAATATATATAAGAAGATACATATGTGTATATGCATATATATTTACATATGCATATATGCATATATACATTCATATGCACGTACATGTATATATACATATAAATATAAATGTGTGTGAATATACTGATGTATGTGCATAAATATTATATATTTATAATGTATTATATATAAATACTATATATGTACTATCTATGCATATGATGCTGAAATATGTGTGTATATGCATGTATTTTATATATATGTTAACTATAGTATGGAAAAATCTATCTGGATGATTTTAATAAGAATTGGTGTTGAATTTTATCAAAAGCCTTTTTTGACATCATTGGAGATGATCACATGCTACTTCTTAAATCTAAATCTTAAACCTACTGAACTTTATTTATTAATTTTCTAATATTCAACCATCTTTGAATTTGTAGAATGTTTCTCTTTCAGTGCTGATATATTAATTTTTAAAACATGCTTTGGATTTTAACTGCTAAACTTTAAGATTTATGCATGCTATTTATAAGTGATATTGGTCAGAGCCAATAAATCAGGACAAATTTATTTATTTACTTTTTTTGTGGGGGGAGAGTGTTCCCTGGACTTTGCAGTTAATTTGAATTCAAATTCCAAACCAGATTAAGGGCACATTTGGTGAACACATTTTATGAATCCCCTGTTTAATGGGAACCTTTGAGAGTCAGCTTTATATACAGGTATACTTTTAATTTCCTATATTGTGCAGGCCAGGGCCTTGTATCCTATTCTCACATGTCTTTTAAGATCTAAGACTCATAGTTACTGAGCTCAATTCAGTATGTAAATGCATGTCTGTCATAAACAACATTGCATCTAGCATCCCCCATACCAGGTAGTCCAACAGAGAAACAGCAACCAAGATGGATGTTGCCTTTTATAATCTAATCTCAGAAGTGGCATACCATTACTTCTGCTATATTCTACTGGTCACAGAGACCAACTCTAGAATAATATGGAAGGGGATTAACAAGGGCATTAATTACAGGATGTGGGGATCATTGAGAGTCATCTTAGATGCTGGCTAATAGAGTACACTTCTATTTTTGAATTCTATTAATTCTACTATATACTGACAATCCATGACAACAATGTATTCCTAGCACTTAAGACAGCATCTGCCACATAGTAAGCTCTCAATAATTTTTAATAATTAATTAATTTTATATTATCACAAGTAGATGTATTACAGAGTGGATAGGTGGTTTTTAATGTTTTCCAAGGAGGTTTCACAGAGGAAGGATATCTTGGCTGCCATAATTTGGTAAAGAAAAGTCAAAAGTCCCTAAATACTATGTATATGTGAATCCTAGACAATATATCAAAAATTTATATCACTCAAGGAGGGAGGCTCAAGAGAATGGGCATTTAAAGTTTTCTTCCAGATAATAAATGCAAAGAAAAGCACCAGAATAAAATAACTAATACAGGCAATCATCATCACTGGATGCTACACCATCAGGTAAAATTTTGATAGGGAACTTCATAATGGAGGAATCAGTATGACACTACCTTAACCCTCTGATTTATCTAAGCATCACTAAGGTATGCCAGCCAGTCATTTTGTGCCCCATGATGTAGTACAGCAAGAAGTACACAGCAGGAAAAACACAGAATTCTTGCTTGTAAAAATGAACCTGAATCTAATTAAACGTCTGTATATAACAACTAGATTATAGAAAATATTAAGGGGAAGATACCTCGAGAAAGCAATTGACCAAATCCAGAATGTGGGACATGCTAGAGGACAAAGTTTTCCCAACAAATCAATAGCATGGGGGAAAGAAAAGATTAAAGAAGAAAAAATCAAATGTAGTGTGTGGATCTTGTTAGGATTCCAACAGAAATAAATAAAATGTAAATATACATTGTTGAATTCGTCAGAACAGTTTAAATACAAAGAGAATAAATAATACAAAGGAATTATTGTTAATTTGATGCAATAGTGGTGTGATGATTTTCAAAATTTCAAAAACAAAGCCTTACCTGTTAGAGATACATACTGAAGAATTTATAGGTGATATAACATGAACTCTTACATCTAAGATATGCTTTTAAGTACTTAAAAGAAATAAAATATTGCAGGAAATTGAAGAAACAAGATAAGCTTGGGAGGGAGGGTATAGCTCAGTGGTAGAGCACATACGTAGCATGCAGAAGGTCCTGGGTTCAATTCCCAGTACCTCCATTAAAAAAACAAAGATTATCTAAATATTAAAAATTGTGAGAGCTGAGTGATAATACGAGTTCACTGTAATATTCTTTCTACTATTGTATATCTTTCTATAATTAAAAAAAAACTATGCTTTTGTGGAGCTTACATTTTAGTGGAAGATATAAATAACAAAAAAGTAAATAATAAAATGTATAGTAATTTAAATTGTAATAAATGCTATGGAGAAAACAGTAAATCAAGCATGGAAGATTGGAAAATATAAAATGTGTAAGTTTTGATAAAATATTCAGGAAAGTCCTCATTGAGAAGTGATTAACTGAGTTAAGACCTGAAGGAAGTGAGGTAGCCAGCCATCCAGATATCTGCAGGAAGAGCATTCCAGGCAGCATGAACAGCAAATGCAAAGGCCCTGAGGCAGGAGCATGAATTGCTTAAGGAACAAGGTGTGTCAGGAACAGTGGGTGATGAGTTGAGGAAGAAGAAATGGGGTCAGAAAAAAAAGAAGAGTGGAGGAGAGATACAGATCACATGGTTCTGTTTCGATTATAGTGAGGTAGGATTTTAAATTTCACATCATCAAGTACAACTGTTAGTAGATATGATATATTTCCCCTGTGGCTTTAAGTACCTACTACCATACTACTGCGTAAATCACAGACTCTGTGTGCCTCGATTTCAGAAGCACAGATTTAGTCCATCCTTGTAAAGTAGTCAGCAAATAAAGGCTTAAGGAATTATCTTGACAGGTATGTTAGTGTTTAAAGAGGGGGGATGCTTAAAATTTTGTCTTAAAGATTTATATGATGCAATTGCAACAAAGCAAGCCCTAGACCCAGTAGGGAAAAAACCTAGTAGAAAGGGAATTAAATGATTATAGTTTCTCACTATTCCAGAGAGGTTAGTGGGCAACCTCATAGTATAGACGGAGGGTGGGCACTGTCAAGGCCCCCAGAGGACCTGACCCTGCCACATCCTGCAGAGAAAGGACAGCAATTCTGCCCATGAGTCTCAGGTTTCAGTAGGGGCAGCAGCAACACATGTCTTATTACCTCAGTTGCGTTGCAGAGGGTCATGGGCTCTTTTTTGGCTAATGGGGGATAGTCAGAGCTCTTCTGGGAAACTGACAGGCATTTGGGGCTAGGCTGCCATGCATAAATAACTTACTATTCCATCTCAATTATATTGCTGAAAGTCATCACCCTCTTCCATTTCAAGTACAGCATTTACACCTAAATTCTAAGTGTTGTATTGTCAAGTCATGTGAGTCTGTTTAAATGTTTCAGTTTGCAATTTACAGCTGTCAACTAGTTTAGGGGATGATCTGCTGATTAGAAAAAAAAAAACTGCTTTACAATGGGGCCAGGAAAGAGGCCAGGTCAAAGAGGAAAATTTCTGGGGAATACTAACAACATAAGACACCATAAAATGTTTTCTTAGCCTTTGTATTTTTCCCAGTTTTACCAATATTGCAGAAATATCTCTGAGACCATAAATTCGATTATGAGTATTACTGTTGTTGTTATTATTTACTTATTCACCATGCCAGTACTCAATGATTTTGGCTATATGATGATGTGATGGACCATTTCATGCTTTTCTGGGCTGATCTCTGGGGTAAGAAACAGCTTAGTCCTTTTGGCCTGGGCTGGAATTCTAGGATTCAGGTCAGGTATGAGAGTGGAGAAGAACTATAGGGCATATTGGAAAGAAGAACAAAAGACAGCATTCTTGAAGAAAATTTCAGGAACTAAAGCTCAATTCCAAATTAGGAACTGGAGAAGAACAAAACTTGGTTAAAAGTAAGAGGTCTGCCTCTTTCACTGATCCTTTTCAACAATGTACTAGGAGTTCTAGCTAATATAATAAGAAAAAGGATCTTGGGTATGGTGATAACTTTTTACATACTACACCAATGGCACAAGTTAAGAAGGAAATAATAAGACAGACTTCACTAAAATTAAAAATTTCTGCTTTGTAAAAGGCAATGTCAAGAGAGTAAGACAAGCTGCAAGCTGGGGGAAAATATTTACAAAAGACACATTTGATAAGGGACTGTTATCTGAAATATACATAGAACACTTAGAACTCAATAATAAGAAAATAAACAACCCAAATGAGAAATGAGCCAAATATCTTAGCAGACACCTCACCACAGAAGATACATGGATGGCAAATAAGCATATGAAAAGACGCTCATACATTATCAGGGAATACAAATTAAAACACCAATATACCACTACACACCTATTAGAAGCACCAAAATTTGGAACTCTGACAACACCAAATACTGGCTAGGCTGGAGAGTGACAGGAATGCTCCTTTATTTCTGGTGGGACTGGAAAAATGGAGCAGCCACCTTGGAAGATGTTTTGGTGGTTTTGTACAAAATTAAACGTACTCTTGCCATATGGTCATGAATCGTACTCTTTGGTATTTACCAAAAGGAGCTGAAAACTTAGACTCACATAAAACTTGTACATGGATGTTATTGCAGCTTTATTCATAATTACCAAAACTTGGAAGAAGCAATCAAGATGTCCTCCAGTAGGTGAGTGAATAAATAAACTGTGGTACATCCAGACAATGGAATACTATTCAGTGCTAAAAAGAAGTAAGCTATCAAGCCATGAAAAGACACGGAGGAATCTTGTCTTTTCAAGGAATGGAGGTATCTTAAATGCATAATACTAAGTGAAAGAAGTTAACCTAAAAATGCTACATATTGTATGATTCCAATTGTCTGACCTTCTGGAAAAGACAAAACTACGCAGACAGTTAAAAATCAGTGGCTGTAGGGTAGTGGGGGGTGGGAAGGGAATGAATAGACAGAGCAGAGGACATTTTAGGGCAGTGAAACTATTCTGTATGATACTATGATTATGGAGACATGTCATTATACATTTGTCCAAGCCCAAAGCATGTACAATACCAAGAGAGAACTGCAATGTAAACTATGGGCTTTGGGTGATAATGATGTGTCCATGCAGATTTAGCAATTATAACATGTACCACTCTAAGGGGGTGGATGTTGATAATGGGGGAGGCTGTGCATGTGTGTGGGGGGGAGGGATATATGGTACTTCTGTAGCTTCCCCTCAGTTTTGCTGTGAATTTGAAACTGCTCTAAAAAATAAAATATTAATAAATTTAAAAAAAAAGACATCTGTGATTGGGGTCAACAATTATGAGTAAATACGAAATGGCTTCTGGATACACTGTCTGAGTTATTGCACAGAAGAAAGGTACATTGATAGTACTCTTGCCTTCTTGGCTATGAGCTAGTTCAGAAAATGTGAATAGGCTGTATAGTCAGCCCTGGTGTTGACAGAGTCATCTACAGCCAACTATGTTGTTGACAGAATGATCCTGGAGCCCAGAGTACCACACTGGTCAGAACACAGTGCACATGTTTCCTCTCCACTTACTTGATTCAAGCTCAAGATAGATTATCTGCTTGATTTGATTTACATAGTTTGTCTTCCCCATGAAATTAAGTATTCAAGATCAGTGACCATGTCTAGGTAAGTCTGTCAATCACAATCTTTTGAAGGGAAGAAAGAACCATTTTGGCTGAAGATAAAAGAATTCACTTGGACTGACACATGCCAAGCCTAAAGAAGCCAGGTTACCTGCCCATTTACAAAACTTGGGAGTTAACGCCCACTTCACAAGCTTACTGATATGAAATTGACCTCAAAGTTTCAACAGACAGTCTTTGTGGAATTTCACAGTCATGGGCAAATCAATCTCATGAACATTCTCTTGGCACTAGCAATAATAGCTCTAGTCTCTTCCTTTTGCTAATCTGGACGTGTGTTATTTGTGTTGACTGTGTAGAGGTGGAAGGCTAGAAGCAGCTGTTCATGTGGTGCTATATGAGAAATTCTTAAAGATTCTCTGCCCAAATTATTTCCACTCTTTTCTATGCCTTATGCTTACAAATCCTGTATTTTTAATACTAAGAAAGGCCCTAAGTGAATACAGAGCAAAAACATAAGGTGATACGACTACAAACTGATAATTAACTTGGCCACTATGCCCTCTCCACCTCAATGCTGCCTGTGCCTTTCTTTTCAAGCTGCATATCCAGGCAGGAAGGACAGGAGAGGGTTCCCTAGGAATCGGAAGACCTGGGTTTCCTTGCTAAATACTCCAAGCAAATGGTTAAGATCCATTTAGGACACAGCATGATTAAATTCCTAGTGATGAAGAGCTGATCAACAGTGCAGATCCAGGTATAGTGACTGCTCTGGGAGCAGTGTGGGGATATCAAGATGCTGGATGTCTTTGGAGTGAAGAAAAACAGTTATATTTTCTTTCAGTTTCCTACTCATTTGGAAACTGCAGATATTTTACTTTATTCTTTTAAATAATTAAGTCTGGAACTTTGGGTAGATAATATAACACGAATTTCATCCATAAAATTTCTCATATGCCCAACCAATTTCTGCATTTGACCAAAAGTCACAAGCCATAAAAATCAAATAATTTTCTTTAGAATCTCAGGAACATACAGAAACCTCCACAGAGATGCTGCTGTACTATATATGTTTTAATAAGCAACTCAAAGCTTTTATATTTTATTCATCCAAGATTTTAACAAGAAATAATCTGAAGAGGCTAGTGATATAACAAATCTTCTAGGTGGAAAGGGAATGTGTATCCTCTGGTTTCAATTATACAGTAAACATCTATGGCAACATCAACCATGAAAGATTATGAACAAAGACTTGGGCAGTTAATATGCTACCAGTTACAGCACTAAAGGGATAAGAAGTAGAGTTTTCTCTTTTCAATTAATGCTTTTTAATTACTAACAAAACAGAGCAAAACACTGAACATCTGTCAGTACTATTTGGAGTAGTTCTCTAGAATATTTTTCTGTTTAATTAAAAGATTGTTTTTATATTACCCTGAACACTATTCACTGGTGTAAAGACACAGAATGGGGATTAAACACGTTAATCGATAAGCAGGAAAATCGAATGTTTAAGTTGAGCCTACTTGTGGCATAAATTAATTTAAAAACCAGCAGGCTTTGGAATGTATCCATAAACCAAACAAATGCAAAAAGCAGTCTTTCTGCAAAAACTCAGGTTTACCATACTTTTAGCAAATGTAATAAATGAGCATAGAAATATAAGACATATATATAAGTCAGAGATTAATTATTCATTTTACAAAAGGAGTTTTATTTTAATGAAGTATTTTTAAAGGATGTATTTCACTTATATATTAAGTATATAACTTGATTTACAAATATTTTATTTATTACAAATTTTAAAGGATACTAGTAGTTGCTCAGTGTGAGATATTCTTATGTTGAACCAGGAAATGTCTTGAATGTGACTCAGAAATATTTTAATCTTACATATATCTATTTCTGGACTTTCAGTGGGGGGTGACAATAATAATAATTTTAAAAAAGCCTGTCTGAAGTACCATTTTTCCAAATATGCCATGTAAATCGTTAATATGTGCTGCTTTCATGATGGAAGAGTGAAGGTCAAATTTAATACCTTGTACTAGCCTATAATGAAAAAGAATATGAAAAGGAATATATATATATATATACACACACATATATATACATATATATATAAACTTAATCACTATTAACACAACATTGTAAACTGATTACACTTCAATAAAAAAAAAATTAAGTATAAGAGAACTAGTCACTTTGCCAGGTATTAAATGATAGTGGACATTATACTTATCACTGTCATTCTGTTTTATTTTAAATGCCTCTTCTGTACTTTTTGCTATCCTTAACTCCTTTTTTTTTTTTTTCTTGTCTCTGTTATACCTGTGTCTTTGCCCTTTATCTTATTTCTTCCTTTTTTCCCATTCCTTGCTGTGTATACCTTATGGCTACAGTGGTACTCAGTGACATTTCCAACATTGCTTGATTCTTTGTTAGTATATATTATTATATTTGGGTATTAGTAAATTTGCTATATGAGTATATTAGAGTCTAGCAATACGGTTCATGGAAATGTCAGGTGATCCCACTCAGTGGGCACATCAAAAGGCTTCCTGGGAGGGCTTGTCTATGAAGCAAGCAGCCATACCTCTGTTGTCACCTCCTTGTATTTATTTGCCCTGGCAGAAATTTCTCAGAGCTTGATCTTATTTTCAGAGGATCATTTTATACACTGATTTCCAACTCTGAAAAGTAAGTCCTTCTGATATGTCTCAGTGAGACAGTTGAATATCTACTAATAAATCACAGAAGGTGGTATAGCAGTTCACATGACTTCCAGTTATGATGATCTACAACATACCTGAGAATCTGGATTCACAATTTGCAGGATTGTGAAATAAAGGAAAAACTCAATGTCCTAGAGTAAATGGGTCTTAAAATAGTGCTAATTTTTCTTCCCTCAAAATAAATTGTGTCACGACTTAGATGTGGTCATTGTTAATTATTCCCTTGTCCACCGCATTATTACCCATGTCATCAGAGTCAAAGAATGAGGCATGTATGAACAAGTATAAGGGCCAACTCCAAACTGGTGAGTAGGCGTAGTGAAGTGAAATGTGACTGTTGAAGATTTGCAGATTCAGGTTTCCAGATTCTGGTGATGCCCCTACAAAAATGGCATTATAGTTTGGTATTGAGGCTGTTTCTCCCCCAAACTGAAAAGGCGAAGCTAATGCCATCATCCCCCAGGTACTACATGAGTCAGGTGTTTGAACAGCTATTTACTTAGCAACTTTCAAATTTATTTGAATTAGGTAAAAAAGTGAAAAGGAGATGTAGAATATTAACAATTAGAGTAACATCATTGATATGTAAATCAGTAGAACCAAATATAGAGGTAAAATAATACAAGAAGTAAATTTTTAAAAATCTGATTGGAAATATATAGAAAATATCACCTAGCTTACTTTTCTTTTATTTTAACCATTTTCTTAAGCAAATCAATGCAGTTGACTCTTCTTCAATGGCTCTCTTGAGTGTCAATTGTCTCAGATCCTAGAGTGTCACTTTCTTGCTCATTCTTTCTTTTCTACTTGATTAAGTTTACAGTATCTTAACTGAGTTAAAAAAGGACTGTGGACAACTTTACACTGTTCACACCCTGTCTGGTATTGCTGCAATTTTCCTTTATGTTTTCTACTTCATTGACTAATCTAGATCATTGGGGAGATAGAGTATATACCTGTGGGTTTACTTATATTTTGAGAAAACATTCGTCCAGGTGACTCCCAGGTCTAGTCACAGCACAGTCCTGTGTGTAAGCAAAGGCGCCTCACCCTCAATACTAGAACTCTAAAACTGTTTCCCGTTACAGAGCCCAAGAGAAGGGAACTTAGCCCAATTATTTCTGTTTACTCATGAGTAATCCGTCAGTTTAAGTGATCAAAGTTAATGCAACCTCTTAGAAACTGAAGTAAAACCAAAGCCCTAGTCTTCTAGTTCCAGTTCAGTGTCTCTCCCCTTCTTCCACTGTGACCTATTTACTCAAAAATATGTGATGTTCACTGGATTTAGAGTGTAGATTTGTATGCTACCAGAGGAATTTTTAAACAAAGTCAAATTCATGCCCAGTTGCTTTTTTGGTGTCATATGTAACAGTAGCAATTGAGCTTAGAGATGAAAGAGCACGTCTCAATATTCTTTATAACTAATTTTCTTACAAGAAAAACATTCTGTTAGATGATCTCTATTGTTGCTTCTAGTTTTAATATTCTCTGAATCCATGAATCATCTCAGTACACATTGCTATGCTGCAAATGGTGAGGGAAGCCTTGGTAAATTCAAAATGTTGTTATAAATTCCTTTACTGCACATTTACTATCAAAAACATAGAATAACCATCATAGATTAAATGAGTATTTTTTTTTCTACCTTTAACGTTGCTACATCTCCTGCTTCCTTGCCCCTACTATTTTCCCATCTCGTTCTTTGTCAATCTGCGTAATGCACTCTGTCCATAAACGCAGTGTGCTGGTATCAAAAGAGTACTGGCCTTGGCAGAAGATAGAAATAGTATTTGAATCCAGGCTGTGCAACTTTCAACCACATACTTAATCTTTCTCTGAGTCTCAGTTTTCTTCCCTATAATAGAGGGATACCATTATAAACCCGCAGGGGTGGTTATAAGGGTCAGTGGTCATAAAGGGAATATGTTTTGTACAGTGTTGTAATGATAGTAATGATCATGATCAGATTCTTATTATCATTACACAATGAGTATTCTGTGAACTTGATGGGGTCAGGAGAGGAGGAGGAGGAGACAGAGGATTTGACTTTGTCCCTGCAAACATTTTATTGTAAAACTTTCTCTCGGGTCTTATAATGCTTTGCTCTGCCCAAGTACAAGGACAAAGATAGTTCACTGCTATTTTAAAAATTCATTTAATGCACAGCTTTACTTTGTTGGACTCTAACATTACTGCTTACAAGTCCTGTTACAATGGTGTCTGCCTGAATAATTGAAATATCTTAAGGCATATTTTTTTCTTGCTCTATGTTGCTTATTGTTTATATTATAAATGAGTTCTGATTGGTTTCAAATGAACGTATGATGGGGCAAGATGTTGGATTTAGTTAATATTATACAACTGGGGTTAGTTAAAGGCATAATATTGAGATATACCAAGTAGGAGAATAAAAGAGATTGAAAAGAAAATAAATTATGAAAGAAAAGTGAATCTAAGCCAATGAACAGTGTGCCTGATGTTCCTGAATTGAAAGCAAGTGAAATAAAGGAATAGAAAAACGGTGAAATATTTATGGATAAAATGTCTCTTAGAAGAAAAATTAATTTGTTGTTCATGGCTCCTGTTTTCTAAGATTAAGGTGACTGCATTGAATGCATTAAAAAATCTTATCTTACTGGTGATAAAAGTAATTTATGTTTATTATAAAATTTTCAGAACATATGAGGAAGGAAGGGGGATAAAAATAAAGACAACCCCCAAGACAGTCACTGTTAAATCTGGTATTTTTTCACATGTTCTTTTTGTCTATGCATAATTCATATGTAATCCTATTTCTCACAAAATTTGGATGCAAGTACATAAACAATTTAAAAACTTTTCACTATGGAAATTTTTGACATATAAAAAGATGCAAAAATGTATAATGAATCCCCATGTGCTATAAACAATGACGAAGATGTGGCCATCCTGTTTTACCCATTCTTTCTATTCTTCTAGCTATGAATTATTTTAAAGCACATCCAGATGGCTATCATTTCATCCGTATCACTTCAATATTCACCCTTAAAAGAGAAGAACTTCCATAAAGCAAACCACGATCTCAATATCGATCATTAACAAGTTAACAGTAATTTCTTCATACCCCAACAAAGAGCCACATTGTGTGTTTTTTTCCCCGTCCTTCCTTCCTTCCTTCCTTCCTTCCTTCCTTCCTTCCTTCCTTCCTTCCTTCCTTCCTTCCTTCCTTCCTTTCCTTCCTTCCTTCCTTTTTCTTCCCTTCTTCCTTTCTTCCTTTCTTTTTTTCTTTCTTTTCTTTCTTTTCTCCCTTTCTTTCAAATCTGGCTTCTTTTTGACCATATCACGGTCATCTTTTATTTGCAGTATAAGTGTCTACTGCACAGAAAAGCTGAAATAATCTTTATTGACAAAAAAGTATATGGATGACAATTTTCCTGCATTTCATCCTAAACTGGATATTTATCATTCTTTTAATCATTCTCAATTTGTTAGATTAAAAATATAAACTTTTCCCCATATGTTTATTGTCCACTTATGCTTTTATGAATTGCTTGTTCATACCTTTTACTTAGATACTATTGAGATGTTTGCTTTTTCTTACTGATTTTTAAGAATTCATCACAAATATGTGTTATGTCCTCAAATTGTTCACACTTTGGCTAGTTTTGCTATCATTTCACCTTATGTTTTCTATTTATTTACTGAATTAGAATACTGGAGAGAAACAGTATGCACCTGTAGATTTATTTATATTATGAGGAAATGTTATTTTCCCAGGTTCCTTCCTAGCCTAGTTGCAATGCCCTCTTCTCTTTTTCACAATGGTTACTAACTCTTTGTCATATGTTGCGAAGATTTTTTCTCATTGTCATTTATTTTCCACCCTTGTTTGTAGTATTTTCTTCCTGTACTAAAATTTTCCTATCTCAAGGGGAACTTAAATAGTACTAATTTTCTCCTTATAATTTTATCATTTCATGTTTCCACTTTAAAACCTTAACCCAACCTGAAATTATCATGAGGCATGAATTAGATAAGTTTATCTTCCTTCCAAATTGCTAGCTAATTGTTCCATGATTTGAGTAGACCATTTTCTCCCCAATGATTCAATATGCCTTTATTATCTAAAATATTTTATATATATTGAAACATTTAAAAACATAATATATATACTACATTTATATTATATACCTATATGTAGTAAAAGCAGGGACCTAAGAAATGGGACAAGTTTTAGCTAAGAGTAGAAAGAGGGCAGTCTGCACGGGGTTGATGGAGTGCATCACTGGCATATAAGAAGTAAAAGGAAACCCTAAAAATTTTAAGGGTATAAACAATGAACAATTGTATGAATGTAAAAGTAAAATGACATCTGTGAATTACAAATGTTTCTCTCTCACAAGTGTGCTGAAGACTTCTCAGAGAGCAGAGCCAGCTCTTCCAAGCTTACCTCTAGATATTAGCCCTATACCTTTAACTTATTCAACATTTATTCAGCCTTACTATGTGCCAGGCATTTTGCTAGGAGCTGGTTATACAAGAAAAGGACATGATTTTGTCCATGATTTTAAGGCATTCATACTTTCACTGACTGCACTTTTTGTGTCATGGTATAATTACCTGTTTATGACCTTACTTCTCTTCCAAGACTATGACCTTCTGCAGGACAGTGTCCATGGTTTATTCATGTTCTAATCCCTAGTGTTTGGAATAATTCTTGACACATAGTTGTGGCCGATCAATGAATATTTGTTGGAATTTCCTGGGAGCAGAATCCCATTATTTCCAGGGTCATTCATACCCAAATCCATCTGCCAATGGGAGATGAGAGCTGTCTACTAAGCATTCATTGTTGCAAATGAGTGACTTTTTCTTCCGTACTCAGGGTTCTTCCAGTGTTGCCATGACAGATAACTTTTTCTTCTACAGATCCATTTTCTACACTCAGGTTGGCTAAATTCCTCCACAGAAAGTCTTTAGTCCTGTCAAGGCAGCCTATACTTCTTCTCTGGCTTCCAATAACTTCTCCTTTCCTTCATCCCTCAGAGTCTATGGTTGTGGCTGACTGACAGCAAATGGTCTTAGGTTCTCGATAATCTTTTGTGGTTCCACTATACACCCCATCCACTCCTTTCTGAATAATCTCCTTGCAAATAAAACTTCTTCACATTATACCTTTAAGCATGCAATCTATTTGTTTGCTGTAAATATTATTATTATTATTATTATTATTATTGCCTTTTCTCAAGAGTATGTACTGTAAGTCATGGTATTTAAATATTTATTTTTTTATATTTTACCCCAACATTAACTAAGCCTGTCCTGGGATTCTCAATGGTTTTTTGTTTATTGACTAGTTGCCAAGAAAATCTATTTGCCATTATTTTCTAAATGTGATATTGTCTGTCCCAAATAAAGAATTCTATTCTATACATATTAGTTGAACTACAAAAATTCTGTCAAACTTCTTAGGAAGATAGTCCAAAACTTTAAGGAGTAATTACTGAAAGACTCCAAAATGATATGATTTGCTGATCTTTTATTTTCCTTGATTCTTATGGTACCTTGAGTAGTGTTCACTTTATTTGCAAATGCAGGCTCCAAGGGAATAAAAGAAATTACACCTAAAATTGCTTTTGGTCACTTGGCTCACAATTCTGGTGGATTATTCATTGACTGCTTGCTACTGCGTTTACCCTTACATTATAGATAAAGAAATATGTAGATAAAAGTATCCTAGACATTGTACTTATTTCATTTATTTTTCTATTCAGTAAGCTTCTTTGAGAACTAATTAATAGAGGTCATGATAGGCACTGAAGACTCATAAATGAATAAGACACATATTTTTCCCAAGGTACTTAAGTGAAGATTGTTGGGCTATGCAAACGAACTTCATTAAAGGTAAAGTTACCCTTTCCCGTTCTGTTACAGAAGTAGAGGAAGAACTACCTAAACTTCATTGTGAGCTTTTCAAAGTGGTTGTTATGAGAGTAGTTTCAAGGGTATCACAGAGACTGGATCCAAAGCTGTACATTGTTCCCTCCTCTACATTCTGACACTTCTCCTTCAGCATTAATATTTTTATAATGTTTTCATAGTTGCAAAACTCATCTCTGGTGTAGCAAGTTCAGACAAGATGAACTACATAAAGTTTATAGGTTTGATTTTTTATTCTGGTGTAAGGAAGATAGACATCACAGAAAGTCCTTATGTGTGAACCAAGGAAGCCGTGCGACCTTTCTGGTGTGCAAGAGTTACTTGATGTCACCCACCCTACCATCTTGATATTGAAGTGATTTTTCTATATATTGAATGTATTTCTTCGAAGCAATAGTACCATTTCATCATTCCCCCCTGAATAAACTTTAGTAGGGAGGTGTTACTGTGTCACGGAACTAGGAACTCTTGCTTTTAAGTCACTATTTAATTCATGACTTTGCTATTACTCTTGTCTCCTTGTGTTTCCTCATGGCACTCCATTTCATTAATAATAGAAAAGTGTCTAGTCTTAACACACTTCATTTTTATGCACCGAAGTTCCCTCAGCTGGCATATGCTGACGTTCCTCCCCAGCTGTTTCTATTTATGATACCATTGTCCCTTGAAAAGACTTATTTTTAAGAAATGATAAAGGAGCATTTTAATAAATTCTATATTAGGAGGAATTTTTAGTTTTTATGCAGTTTTTGAAGATCAAATAATAGATTAAAACAGTATTTTTTTTAGTAGTGCCTGTAGGTTGCTTATTTTCCCCTCTAGGTAGAAGAGACAGAAGAGTGTTGACACTCTTGGGGAGTTATGTCCCCTGAGTCCTGTTGCTTATAGTTCTGACAAGACCCTGCAAATGTCTAGTCCTAATCAATGCTAATCAGACATGGGTTCCTATGTTCTACAAATAAATAAGTAAAGAAATATAAACAAGGAACATCTCTAGACTGTAATTATGAATGAAAGCAAGAAGGTAATACTGATTCTCAAGAGAAAATGTACTAAGACCTTAAAGACTTGAAATTCAAATTAACAGTTGTTTCTCCATTTTATGAGAAGCAAAAGTGTCTCTATTTACCACTTCACAAAAGACATTACCATTTTTGAAATGTTGAGAGCTTGGATTTCTTACAGAATGATTTAAAAGCACATTTAAAAGACTGAACGGCTTTTTATGTGGTCTGTATTATCTTTGAGGAACTGGGATGCGTATCAGAAAATTAGATTAATTATTCTACTGAAATTGTTTTCTTATTTTATTTTATATACTACCAAGTCATTCTCTTACTAAAAATATTTAAGATGGCCCCGATTATACAGTACATATGCAAGAGAGCTACATTAAATTACTGGGGCCTGAGTGCCAAATGAATGCCTTTCCTCTCAAAGACTTCATAGAAGGGGTTACGCTTTCCTTGACATACATGATGCTGAAATCAATTTTTACTTATTTAAGAATTCAAGCACAGTAAAAGGACCACAGCGACACAAAAATGAGTCTAGCTAGGTTTTCATTTTATGAATACCAGGAGTGAAAAAGTAAAATGACAAGCATTTTGTTAAAAAGCAGTTTTTCAACTTAAGTATTTTAAATAATATTAAATATTATCAATTAAAACCTAAATTTCATTCAAAAGCACCAGGTATATCTTCTTTTTCAGAAAAGGGAGACAAAGCTGGTTTTTTTCTCAGTCTGGTTCTTAAATTAACTTGGCTACGGAAATCAAACTGTTTAAAGCTGTTATAAATAATTAACCAAAAAGTGATGTTCTGCCTTTTTTGAATGTATAAATTTTTTTTCAAACGTTAATGCTTTAATTTCAGGAGTGTAGTCTTTAAAGAGAGAAGCCAAATGCATCTTTCAAAAGCCAAGAATATGATTTCCTCTCTCTCATTAATATGTTCTTGGCATTGAAAAAAGCATCTTATGTCAGGTAACTTCTTACTAATGGCCTCTACAAAACTCCCAGCCATCCACATTCTTCCCATATGTCCCTGTCAGCAGTTATCTGCCATACAAGTTAGTTATTATTCACAAAGATAGAGATTTTTTTAAGTGAAAGATGTATTTATCTTTGAGAATTTACTTTTTGGACTACGCTCTTAATTTTTCTTATAGGATGGCATTAGTTTTACGTTTGAAGGAAGAGTCCTTTATAAATCGGAAAGATATTTAGTGATAATTGAATAATTGCTATAATTCAGTGTTCCAGATTTTAACAGCTAGTGGCTAGGAAAAAAGATCATGCTTATTTTTTTTAACTCCCGAATTAATATAGCTTGAGCCTCTACCATTCCAATCACTGGAAATAAGACTTCTGAGAGATTTCCTGGGTCCTGTCTTGTATCTGTTCAGGAGCAGGTGATCTCCTCATCACACTGCTGCCTCTGCCCTTGGTTCTGCTTGTGAGATCTCTAAATACACTGGCATAGCAACCTTGTCCTCCAAGAATGACAACTACCACTGCTGCCTTTCTGATCTCACACAAACCTGACTGACTCTTGCTCTCCTCCATCTAAAAAATGAGATGGATCCCTCCCTAACTCCCCACGGCACAACTGAGATCAGGTTAAAACGTTAACTAGACTTTATTCAATGTTTGAGCATCATGGAAGGAAGGTCAAAGAAAGACATTCATCTGCTATTACTATAAAAGTGTCTACTTTAGAGGAGACAGGACCTCAGATATCTTATTAGTCCAGCTTCAGGCTGGCTGGTATCTCACCAGGAATGTCCCAGCATATACATGACCGAGAGCCCTATCTAAATTCCTAGGTCCAAAGCGAAGATGCCATCCACCTCAATCTAAGGCCCTAAGTCCTCTTTCTTACCTCATATTGGCACTTATTCAGGATGCTCGACAATGAGAATATATACCATCTTCAAGGAAGAATCCATGTCTGTCCACAAAGCTGTGATCTTGCCTTAGGAGTCATCAAAAGCCCCCATAACACCATAATCCACGAGGGTTTTTTCTGATTCGAGTAATGTTTCATTTGCATGCAGTCATCCAGGTGAGTGTGTACTGGCCTTACCCAGTCCAGCTTCCTCCCAGTAGTACGAAGGGGAGAGAGAACTGGGCCTGTACGACCTTCTTACCTTCCTCTCTATCCTTGCTGTACATTTCAAGTGCTTGTGGAATGAGAGAGACAATGCTACCAATAAGCAGTCATTGATACTTACAGTGTGGCTCAAATCCAGTTTGTGAAAAGAAACATTTTCTAAAAACACACTCTGAAAGCTCTTTTTTAAAATTTCCCGATTTACATTACTGAGCCTTAACTTCGCACTCTGAAGCATTTGCATTGGAGTTATTTCACTGAGTCTAGGTTTTTTTCTAGAGTTCGTCCTTTTCTGTTCTTTTTCTCCCCCTTAGGAACAAAGCAACAGGCTTCCTCAAGGACTCCACTCAAGAATGTAGGACTTCCTCATAACCTTGAAAGTAGCACTCTTGGGGTTTTGTAGGGATTGCCAGTGGCAGAGACAACAGCATGAAGAGGAGGCCACCAAGTTAAACAATCTCAAGTTTTAGAACCCAGAGCATCCTATAAGAAACTACTCTAAAATTGAATGGCTACCTTAGGACAATTTTTTACTCCCACGAGTTTCATTTGGGTGAGGCTGGACTCCAGAGTCTGAGCTCTGAGCTCCCGGCTTCATGCTGGGTTCAGGTCTGCTCTGTGTGTCCAATTCTGGGTCCTGGGCTGGAGTTCACTGGCTCTGGGGCCAGTTCTCATGGCAGATTCCCGAGCTCAAAGGGCCACCTCAAGTACACAAGTACATTTCAATCTTATGCTTGAGCCAAGCCCATAAGTATCAGTCAATGGAAGACACACGGCCAAGTCCAATGTCAAGCAAAGGTTCACTTATCTCTCCCCTCCACAAAGCTGTGGCAAGGATGTGGGTACATAATTCTGTTACAGAGGAGCAGGTAATTATGTCCAATAATTCAGTGTCCTTGTGTCCTTTTCTAGGTCACTGCAGACTTTGCCTCATTCTCCAACTACTTTCTTGTGTCTAACCTTGATCTGCATCCTCATCATTATTATGCTTCTTTGCTTAAATCAGTATTTCTATTATAGAAAAAAATTAAGCTTTTTTGTAGGACCAGTAAGTTCACCCTGGTTACTCTAATAGTATGCTGTATTTCTATTATTTGCTCTTTCTCTGCCCTCATCCTCTAAAGCTATCCTTCCATCTATTTGGTACTTCTCTGAACATCAAAACTCTCTTAAGGCTCATGGTTTTGTGCATGCTATTTCTTCTCATAAAAATTTAGTTTATTTATCCAGGAACCCAGCCATATTAGAGATACTTTGGAAAACAAAACAGAATTTGCCCTTCCCTCAGAGAGCTACGGGAGAGTGAGGGAATCCACCTTCTTTGCCACAGGGAACATGCAGTCATCTTTTAGGATGCATTTTGCCCACCTGTGCCTTTCTCTGCTTTCCCCAGAGGGAGTTTATTTTTCCCTTTTTAACATTCTCATACATTCTGCATCAGAGTGGCTAAATAATATCTTGAGATACAAACTGATGCTTTTTAAATTTCCTATATTTTCTCCTTCTTGCTCCTCCCTATTCTTTGGCCAGGCAGTTTTTTGGAAGAGAACCTCCCCTTTCCCCTCCAAAACAACTACATAAAGCTATTGAGGACACTTTGATAGGTGACCATGGGAAAAATGCCAAGATGAAATGGTGTGTGACTGGATGGGGAGAATCTAGGGGAGGGCGATGGAGCACATGACCTTTCTCTCTGGCTGGGGAAGGGAGGGAGAGAAGAGATCTATAGGTCCCGGGAGCAGAGAGGACCCAAGTACTCATTCCCGTAGTGCCCTGAGCGTGATGCTGTCAGTATCACAACAACAACAACAACAACAACAACAACAACAACAACAACGATGATGACGATAACAAACGCAGTTAACTGCTTCTGAGCTCTTACTAACGTGCCAGGCATTGTTCCTTGCACTTTATGTTAAATTACCTCATTTTGCCTTCACAACAACTCTGTGAGGTAGATAATTTGCACATGAAAATCTGAAGCTTAGGAAATTGAAAAATTTCTGCCGAGGTTGCACCAATATGGCATGCCCAAGATGCGGGTTCAAGGGATGCCCTAGTCAGCCTTCTTAAGCAATTCATGATTCTACCTCAGTGCATTTAAAATCTCCAAGAGAAGAGCTGAAGCCCTGAAGCCAAGGGCAAGCCCTCCAGCCTCATTCCCTCCCCATTGCAATGGCCCAGGTAAGAGGATGGGGTGGGGGAAGAACTAAGAATTACCAAACTCAAATTTTCTACTGGCCAGGAAGATGGAGGCTTGATGTAAAAAACAGTCAAGCATAGTTAGAGAAAATAATGCCTGTATTTCTTGTGCATGTGAGTTTTGCAAGGTGAGGTTTCTACCTATTGCCTGGATTATCTCTATTCTCTCTTCTCATTTTGCATGTAATTATGACACAAATAATTTCTGTAGATTATGAACAATTAGAAGTTAGGAAATTTCTGTTAGTTAACTTTGTCACCTGCACATAGCAGAGTGCCAGGCACATGCTGCTTAAAAGGATTAAGGAGATGCCCTTAATAAGATTTTTCCATTACCCAAATTTTTCCCCTAGTAAATTCTGTTCACTTAAAATGTTGAAGTCTTTGTTGTGAATATAAATTCAATGAACACAAATAGCTAATACTTCAAATGTCCTCACTCTTAAAAGTGTATTTTTGGGGGAGGGAAGGTAATTCAGTTTTTTATTTTTTATTATTATTATCTTTAATAGAGGTACTAGGGATTGAATCCAGGACCTCGTGCATGCTAAGCACTGCACTCTACCACTGAGCTCTACCCTCCCCCTTAAAAGTGTGTTTTTTATCCCTTTTAAATTCTTCTTTCTTACTTTTAAAATAATGTTTTGAAAATAACTCAGAGAATGTAACACGAAAACATTTTAGACAAAATGTTTGTTAACCATACTGAAATTTCTAAGGGCAAAGGGTGTTACACAGTGTAACGACAATAGCTTCAGAATTTATCAAGAAAACAACTTTGATGAACAGGAAGAGGAAATGTCTCCTCGGCAGAGGAGTGATGCCAGAGAGAATGGCAACAAATGACTCAGCAGGAGGAGGTCTCGCTACTGTCAGGGGCCAAGAAGCCAAGCACTGTCATCTGTGAGGAAAATCAGCCAAAGAAGCAAGGCTGCTCCTGGTGCTGAAGCAACTTCACGCCAGTCGCGCTGCTGCTGGTGCCTGTGGTAACAGCCAGCCAGTTAGTGTGCTGCCCCTCTTACTCACTTCCTTCCGATTCCTCCACCTTTTTGTGGTTCCTGAGCTGTGTCCTTTGAGCTTGCCAATTCTACAGCCCCACTAACCTCAAGCTGAAATTTTTTTCCTCTTGGGTAAATAGCAACCTTTACAGCTGCCATTTGAATTCATGGAAGAACAACCATGTCAGTAACATCAAAGGACATACTAAACTAACACATTTCAACTTAAAACTGTAAGACATTTTAGGAAAAGTGTAGATTCTTTTGTTCATTCCTTCATTCACTCACCGTCCGTCCAGTTACCATCTACTATTTACTACATGTTGGGTACTGCTCTAGGTGTTGGGAATCACAGATTAGCTGGAGAGACAGACATGTGAATAAATTCTGTGTGTAACACAGTGGACACTAGAATAGAGGCATTCTCCACTTCCACAAGAGCACAGAGGGAGAGGGCAATAGAGAAAACAGAGGAGTATATCTAGGGAAGAGGGACTTTTGAGCTGGCTCTCAAAAAATGCTAAGGAGGTTGCCTACTGGCTCAGAGAGAACAAGGTAACGAGGGATAAAAGAACTGCATTTTCAAAGACCAAGCATCATGAAAGAACATTACATATTTATGGACTGGAAAATAATCTGATGTGGATGATGTTAGGGGAGGGTGTGAGAAGATTAGGAGGTGAATCAGGGGAAGAAAGCAAGGCTGTGAGAAGCTCTGTATTCTCTACTTGACAATTGAGAGATTGTTATGGACTTTACTGATAGAGTTAGTTTTTGATAGCAGCTAGTTATTCTACTGGCTGGTTGGGGACTGATATGAATATGCCAGATCTTTCCACTGACAGCAAAATGATGCCAGTGCGAGGGTGGGGACAGCTGAACCCTACAGGGACAAAACCAAATCGGGTGTAGAGCTGGCCCCACTTCCTCCTGCGTAGATCTGCACATGATGGGTATCCATGAGTGTTCTTGACATCCTGGGGTTTGGTGTGTACTTGTATATGATGACATTTGGTTCTATAATTGGTATAAAGAAAGGTGGGCTGTGGTGGAGTATAAATCTTGGCGCTCGCTTGGGCACTGGAAATTCTTAATTCTGCCTCTGCTCACGATTACACTGGACAGAGTTACCCCTCAGGTTCCTGTGAGACATAAGTAATAAGCCTAATACGTGAATGTTCCTCTGAACCACCCCCCCCCCTTAGTATATGGGGGAGTATTTTAGCTCAATAGAAAAAAAGAAGCACAGAGGAACTAGTGTGAGAGAGAAAAATCGTTGAGAAAAAGTCCTTGTTAGCAATTCTTTTAGGTTTAATCTTTTTTTTTTTTTTCTGAATTAATCAGCATGGCAGGGTGGTTAAGAGCAAACTTTGCAGGTAGCTCATTCCAGGCTGTCATTCTGACTATCCACTAATAGCCACAGGGACCTGTGGCAAGTCAGGTGACATCTCTTAACCCAACGTCTCATCTGTAAACTGGGCAGAGTAACTCGTATGTCGAGAGTAGTAAGAATCAAATGAGGAAACCTGTGGAAAGCACTCAGCACGATGCCTATCACACAGGAATCATAAACTAAGTCAGTCTTTGTCAGAGATTTCCTATAGAGGATCTCTTTGGATCTGAAACACATGCACAGCCTTTTCTTTTTAAACAAACTTTTTCTTGCCTATTCCCATATGCAGTATGTCCTTTTCAGCTCATACCTCACATCGTAAATGTCTGACCCTCATCTCTCTTCTCACGTTCGCTGCAAGGACCCACCAGCCACTATTTCTCTTCTGTGCAGCACCCTCTCTCCCCTTTTTTTGTTTCCATGTTGACACATTCATGCCTTTCTGTAGATACCTTTGGTTCTTCAATAATCATGTCTAAATAGTATTTTTGGCCTATGAAATAGCACATTAACCGTTACTATGACTCTATATTTTATGCTGGCTCTGAAGAACTTGCTCAGGGTTTAAGAAAATCTGGGATCTCCTTTCACTTTTATTAAGCTAACTCATTCATGACAGCTGGACAACCAAAAACTGAAAGTCACTAGATACAGGGGAACAACTAGACAAATTCTTAAACATTTTACAGCCAAATGTTATTTCTTACAGTAGAAAATCTGACTTTAGAATGACAATATTGGAAACATTTGGCTTATTATATCTCAACAAAGATTATTTGGATTCATATTTGCCATCAGGAGTTACCTTTCATTCTTGAGACTTTTTTCAAATACAGAGATCCCCGTTTTTGAAAGTTTGTGTTATACCACTTCGGTTTTATGAGAAACCTACATTAATACCTGTTTTCGCTTTCACAAAAAAAGGCAAAAAGCAAAAATAGTGTTCAGTGTTTGTTTTATAGCCAGCTGTTACAGAGGCAGTGCACACCCAGAGCAGCGAGACTGTGGCATCTCTAAGTTCCTTCCCTGGGAACTACACTCAGCATTGCAGCACCAAGCGCAATAGCTTTGAATTGTGTCTGTGAACACCTGTGCTTTATTTCTATTAATCTGTGCATCCTTTAGCAAGATGTGTCCTAACGTAATTGCTTCTTCTTTGCTTTACACCATTTTGGCTTAAGAAAGATTTCATAGGAACAATCTAGTTTCCGATAGCAGGGAAAACCTATAACCAAGAAAAAGCCACCACCTGCTAGAGATACGCTTTGCATAATTATGAGTTAGCATACAGAAGATGGGATTTTGAATTAGAAACCTAGGCTAAAGGCTCATGCGTACTCTGGCATCATAACTTACTGTCTCAGTTCTTTCACCTAAATTGCAATCAACAAATCCTGACTTTCTTTTGTTTATAGGGAAGTCGTGAGGCTGAGCAAAGTAATACGTAAGAGAATATTCTGTGCTCCTTGGAGGAAACCTACTATTTAAATTCAGGTTATTGTTCTTGGCAATGACAACAGCACTGAAGCAGGAATATTCCTACTACTGATTTGGGCTTCAGTAGGCAGCTCTGAGGATGCCTGTACATTTCACTGCCACAGTCGTAAAGCTGACAGGAGGGCCCTCAGTTATGTGATGGAGATGCAAAGGGTTACGTTATTATTAGGGGACGGCGTGGACAATATTACGCGTAGCAGTGCTGTAGATAAAGGCCATTTCAGGCTCTTTGTTGCCGTCCTTGAGGGTCTCAGTGTTATTCACAACAGGACGGCCAGAATGAACAATCTGAGGCATTTTCTACTTCCATCAAAAATAGAAAATGTGGTGGAAGATGTGTATGTGGGCAGAATGAATTGCAAGAACTGGCAGGGCCTGTGCCCCCTTCCTTCCTTTGTAATCTGATCTATAGTATCTTTTCTATTGCTTTCTGGCACAAATCTAAACTCTTTGTATCTAAAAGTGTCTTGATGTTCTGAACCTGGGCGCCTTTTTAAGAAGTCATTTAGGTTTTAATTTTTTCATGACTCAGCTCAGTAAATATCACAACTAGTTTAAATAGCTTTGTGTTGAAATCTTCGTTTTGCTTTGCAAGCCCAATATTATCTTGTAGCAGGTGCAGTTTCTGCGCTTTGAGTTCTCAAAGAACATAAATCCCTAGTGGAGATATTTTTCATTCCCTGCATGCCATTGTATTGAAAATGATGCTTAGAAAACACAGATAGATACTTTTCTAGATTACATGACTAAGCATATATTTCAAGAAAGGCCAATGCTCATTCGGAAATGGGAAACTGCCTCCGGCTTTTGTAACTATATGCAGATGTCTTTGAGTAAGTTTGCTAAGTAGAAGCCACTTTATTTATTGCAACCCTCAGGCTTCAGTACAGTTCATAGAAAGTGTGTCATACTGTAAAATTGTTAAATGCCTCTTTCTGTGCTCCTGGAGTCACTAAATCACTAAAATACAATTTAAAATGATAATTGCTGGAAACAGGCACGATCAGGGATATATTCCAGGGCAGCTTTGCAAATAAATGCAGAACATTTATAAGCACACTTTAAAAAACCTGATTCCCAGACTCTACTTCAGAGATATTGGGGTGATAGAAAAAAATGAAACCAGTATTTTCCAACATTCACTTAGCCTGCCTCAAAATTTTTCAGGAGCAAGCATCTGTTTGCAAATAATAGAATGGTGCCCCGATGCCATTCTCTTTCTTTTTGTTGTTGATGGAAATAATGACATCAGTGTGGAATCACTGAGGCCAGTGACATTGTTAATAAGCTTTAGCACACCTTGCAACTGCTACACCAAGTGACAGGTCCTGCCTTTATAATTTTCTCTTGGAGGGTTAGGAAGTTGTATATATAAAAGAAATATACACATAGTAAGCTCCTACCAACTATTCATCAGATGCTTGTTGGGGCTGTCAGACTCTCTGAAGGAATAGATGGATGCTTCTGATCTGTGTCTCCATCCTGACCTTGCTCCAGATCTAGCATCTCACATTGCCCACTGTTGCTAGAGATTTTCTTATGAATGCCTCTTTGTAGTCTCAAACTCTATATGGCTAAAGCTAAACTCTAGGCTTAGTTCATGTGTTTATTCTTTACTTCACTCAGTCAATTAGCAAAATCTATCAATGTTTTTTCCCTCCCTCTCTCCCTCTCTCTCTCCTTCCTTTCTTTAATCCATCTGTGCACTTATCCAGCAGTATACATCGTGCGTCCTCTCTGCAGACCTCTGGGGGTACTGACATCAGTGAGGCAGCCACATGCTGCTCTGCCTTCCGTCTTCACTGATACAACTCTTCAAGGGTCTTCTATCTAAATCTTTGTTTTTCAGTCTCCCCCAGCTTTTTCTCCATCTCTTCCCACCCACGTCCTCTCCATCCTACACATGGTTACCAAATTAATTGTTTGAAAAACTTGCCTTTGAATACATTACTCTTTGGTTTTTTGTTTTTTTTTTTAAACAACCTTAATTGGTTTTTATTTTCCACAGGAAAATGGAAGTGGTTTGGAGGGGAAGAGGGGGGAGAAGCACTTCTTTCCCCCTCGCCCTCCTCAAGCTCGCCCGACACATCTTTTCAGGGGATTTCCTCTCAACTCTCTTCAGAAGCCCTCCACCCCAGCAGCCCGAGGTGTGTACTACCTTCTGACTAAGCCATGTGTTTTCTCATGCTCATCCTTTTCTCGACTAATGACCCCCTTCTCCATTCCACCAGGACCAGTTCTACCTTACTCTTCAAGATTCAGTTCAGAACACAGGTCAGTCTTAAAGCTTTCCTTGATCTCCTAGGTCAGGGATTGACAATTTCTTTTTCTGTTAAGGGCCAGAGAGTAAATATTTCAGGCTTTTGGGCATAAGGGGAACTGTGTTCCTGTAGAACTTTGTGGACATTGAAATTTTTTTTTTCACTGTTTATTTTCCAGTGTCATGATAGATTCTTTTTCTTTCGAATTTTGTTCAATCATTTAAAAATGTAAAAAGCAGTCTTAGCTCATGAACTATATGAAGAGGTGGCAGGTGATTTAGTCTGTGGGCTGCAGTTTGTAGACTCCTGCTCCAGGCAGAAGACTCTTTCTCATATAATTCCCAATGCTAAGTTGTTTGAACCATGCACTTGATGTGCAGGGTACTTTCTGTCTACTCACCTGCCTTGAATTTTAAGTATGTGTTGTTAACTCCAATCAGACTAGAATCTATGGAAGCAGGGGTTTTATTTTATAGATCTTCCTTTTTATTCAGCATATATGGTGATGTCTTTCATATGATTAGTGCTCCCTAAAACTGATGATATGAGTGAATCAAGCAAGCTTTGTTAGATGAGTATTTCTGCTTCTATGTTTAGGTCAAAGTAAATGAGACATAACATTTTTACAGATAATTTGTTGCAGAACTATCATCTCTTTTTTTTTCATGTGCTTGTATATTACAGGGATAAATATGACATAAGTTTATTTTTTGCTTTAAAATCAGTATAGTATTAATATGGAAGTAATTGCTTTCTTGGCAAATAAAATAAATCAGGAAAACAACATGACAGAATTAGGCTACTAGCAATGGGAGTTTCTAAAAATGTGCTTTTAGCACAAAGACAGTGAAGGTATCCTCTTTTAAGACCTCTTAGCCACCTGGAAATCAATGTTTCTCATGCTCCCGTGGACACAGACCCTGCAGTCATGGGTGGTCTAGCACGTCCCAGTGTCCGTGGTATGCAGGGCTCACTGGTGGTAGAGCTGAGGCCACTGAAAAGGTCATGGCTCTCGTGGCTTTGCAAATACTGTCAGCCTTACATTTAAGAAACAGTTGAATAAAAATCTGTACATTTGATTAACTAGAAAGTTGGGTATTTCCAGATTTAAAAACATGCCCAAAGGAAGAAAATCCAGGCATTTCTTCCTTCTATCAGCTTTATAACCTTTGGTCTCAAAAAAACAAAACAAAACAAAACAAAAAACACGCTACAGATGCTCTTCCAAGAAGATCTGGGGATAGAATGAGCTCTGCAATTCTTTGGGTTTTTATGTTTGTCGCTAGTTTTCCAGGCCAGCTGGCTAAGCAGGGACTATTTCTAGCCTAAAGGAAGCTCTAAGGAAGACCTTGTGATTTAGTTGCTAAGCAAGTATTTCTGCAGATGCTGTTATCTTTAGGTAACGATGTCCTACTTTACAAATGAAACTATGCATGTATTTTTGAGGAATAGTTGGATTTCTGAAATCTTGAGCTTTCTTATCTGGGATTTTGATGTGTCTCAAGACATGGGTTCTTGTTTGTAAACTATTGGCCTGGAAGGTGTGCAGTTCTCTCTGGCTTTATGACTCCACTTGTGTTTGAGTGGCCACTAGGACTGAAAATATCCCGGTTTCCCAGCCAGAATGGAGAAAGGACTTCCTGGTCTAGCTTGTATAGGATGGAACTCCCAACACCCATGAGCTGTAGACATGAGACCCTCTTTAGACGTAACAGAAAGTCACACATTGCAACCTGGACAACTCGGTCCCTATTCACATGCATTTCCTGCTTCTGAGAAGTCCTGGTTTGTGAAAGGACATAATAAACTCTCTGGTTTGTCACCAGTGGTTATAATACTTTAAATAACTCAGATTACTTTGGGTTAAGCAGGATTGAAAAACATTATTTTTCTTGCCTGTGGGAGCAAATCATGAAAGATTTATTTTTAATCACTCACTTGCCCTCTCAGCTGGAACTCAGTTTCAGGTCCTTGTTCTTTTTCTCCTCCTTTTCTTCTAAAACCCTATTTTCAACCTTATATTAAAGTTAAGCAGTTTTTAGATTGAGTTGTTTAATCCAGACAAATATGACTTCCTTGGCTCTCCTGATTGTTCTGACCACATGTGTGCCCCAGAAATGACAATCTTGGCCTTCTGAGGCACACTGTGTGGACGTGAAAATGTTTCGGGTGTCAGACTTATTTTAAAATACTACTTCTATTGTTGGCTGGCCAGACTAAACTGGAGAAATCATTTGACCTCCCTGAGCCTTCGTTTCCTAGTCTTTTTTAAAGACTAAATTAAAATTATTTTTAATTGATAAATTCTATTTGTAGAGCCTATAAATAATCTAACACAAAATGTAACTCAGCGGAGGAATACAAGAAATGTTACTTTCTAGTTCCAAATCCTCACCAAGGTCTTTTTATTGTTATTGTTTGCTGCTGTTGTTATAGTCTGGCAACTAGGTGATTCTAATTTTCATGACTGTAATAATAATATTTTATAGTGAGAGTCACTTCTATGAATCTTAGAATTCTTATTGTACACTAAACCCCAATCTACCACCGCCTTCTACCTACCGCCCCCCAACCATGTGAACAAAATTTTAAACAAATAGCTATCCTCTTGCACAGTTTTCTTATAAAGGGAGAGCTAGAACTAAAAAGTAGGTAAATTTGAGAATGCAGAGAGGAAATGAAGGGGGCAGTGTTCAGATCTGAAATTCTTGCTTTCCGTAGTACTATGATAAGCGTTATTAGAGACCTTGCTCTCTGCTAGAAATGTCTTATCATCTATTTTGTGTAAATATCCAGAGAGATAGTTTTGTTAAAAAATCTCACAGAAAGTTTTAGGGAGCTATAAATTTTTAGTGCACAGTATGTTGTGCTCCAAAATAGAAAATTTTTAAAAAATGGTTAAATAAATAGGACTCCTCGATCTATTCAAACATAACACCTGACACCAGCACTTCTCAATCTTGAAGTCCAAATTGAAGTTTTACTGAATGTCAGTGAATGTCAGCTGCTTTGTACAACATAGACACATTCTCTGACTAGTGATCATTTTCAGTCTTTATAATCTTGATTTTAAAGTCTCAGTTTGCTTAAAATTTTGGATGTGAATCCGTCTGGACAACTACAAAAACTTTTCCAATTGGCTTCCTGCTGCTGAACAGATAGTATTTCAATTTCTCTGAAAAATTCATGTAAAGCAGACAATGAACTTGACCAGAGTTTTGATAAATGTTGTTGAAATGAAATGTCTTCATAGTTTCTATCTTTTCTGGTCTTACTAGGGCTTTCTTATAAATAAATAAACCACATTAGTTACTACTGAGAAAACATTCTCTCATTCATTAACTGGGAATGGTAAATTGAATTTAGGTGCTTTAATTGTAAAAAATCGTTTTGCTAAAATTTTCTTAATTTATGCAACCTTCTTCATATAATATTCATTCTTCATTTTTCACTCTAATGGTCAAGAAATGAAAATACCTTTTGAAAACATTACCCACAGTCTTTATCTGTCAGGGGCTAAATTTTGTCCCCTGAAATTCATACGCTGAAATCCTCTCAGTACCTCAGAATGTGATTGTATTTGGAGACAGGGTCTCTAAGGCATAATTAAGGTAAAATGAGGCAATTAGAGGGGGTTCTAATTGAACATAATTGGTGTCGCTAAAAGAACAAGAGATTAGGACAGAGATACAGAAAAAAAGTGCTATGAAGACATAGGGAGAAGATGTGAATCTAAGAGCCAAAGAGAGAGGCCTCTGAAGAAACCAGCCCTGCTGGCACACTGGGCTTGGACTCCTAGCCTCCACAATGCCAGAAAATTCATTTTGTTGTTTAACCCACCCAATTATAGCAACCCTAGCAACCTTACATAATATCTTAAATTTGATAATAATATTGTCTGCTGGAGCAAGAATTTCCCACAGGAGTCTTTGTTTCTGCCGAAACTCCCTTTAATTCTTTTTTTTTTTAGTACCACCAAAGTGTGATTGGCAAACTTTCTGTGCATAAGTGTATTAAAATTTCCTTTACAAATGAATATCTATAATTCTGACTTGGGACAAATCAAATTGACCTTTTCCCTTAATTTTAATGAATTAATGAGATCTTCCTGAATAATCCATCTCTGAGATAATTTTTACAAAATTGATTCTAGGACAACATCTTCCATATTCAATCAAATCTTAAGTTTTATTGCTTTTACTACCTTTCTCATAAAATACAGCATTTTATTACCTTGTTTTCTCTTCCACTTTCAATACCCTAATGCAGACACTAATGTCTCTCTGGCCTCATAATTACTTCCCAATATCCTCAGCTCTACATTCTCTCTACCTCCAAAACATTCATTACATATACACCAGAGTTATAATCATGACAAAAATTCTTTCTCATGGCAAATTTCTTCAATAGTTTCCCTTTATCTACAGAATAAAAGCTAAATTCCTTTCACAACACAGTACCTTATGCTTCACAGTATAGCCCCTGCACACTTGTTCTGCTTTGTGTCTATTCCCAATCTCCCAAGCTCAATCCTTACTTTACTCACTAATACTTTCATATGTATATATATTTTCTAGGATGTATTGAGCTTTTATTTAAACAAGCCTCTATATCTTTGCACATGTTCTTTTTATTGAATGTAATGTTTCTTCAAGATTCTCTGACCAACATTTCATTCTTCAAGTCTTAGCTCAAATAATATTTCATTTCTTGGTGAGTTCAAATGTGCTTTTCTGTGTTTCCAGGATGTACTGTTCATAGCTCCTTGTGCATTCCCACACTAGATCAATATACCTCCACATTTGTCTCCTCAGTCCCTAGTATTATGCCTCCATGGTGAAGGGACTCAATAACTATTTATTAAGTAACTATAAGAACAAAGTAGATTATAGCATCATAAAGTCACTTAAAAGTTTTTAAGAGGCTGCCCATTCATCACAAAGTCCTTATGGAAATGATCATAATAAAGGATCATTCCAATTGAGTCAATATCCTTCACAGGAATAACGTAATTGGGGATTGTATTACAGAAGAAGGGCAGTACCAGGTAAATCATAGTTTTGGCTACATGGGCAAAGCAAACATATAATTATAAACTGAAATAATTAATGAACATTATGTTTTAAGTTCTATAAGGTGGACATACATATTCTAGATATATTTGTAATTTAATGTAATAAAAAGTAAATGTAACTACTGAATAATAAATTTGACATTAATTAAATCTGCTGAATCTTCTAAAATGGATTTAAGTCTTCTCTGAAAAACACACATAGTAGCAAAATCATTAGAATGAAATTCTAGAATTATATACTTGAAGTAAACTTGAAAGCAATATCAAGCATTAACAAAATATTTAATGGTAAATCTCATTTTTATTTCCTAATAATAACTTATTTTAGAATCAGTGTGGAGTGGTTCTAGACCTCTTTGAAAAGTGTTTGAACTTTTTTTTTAATTAATAGACTTTATTTTTTAGAGCAGTTTCAGGTTCACAGCAGAACTGAGCAGAAAATATAGAGTTTGCACATAGCCCTCCCCACCCACACATATAAAAGTGTCTGAACTTCTAAGCACAGCTGTGGGGATATAAATTTAAAAAAAAAAATTTGAAAGCAACTTAGCTTAATGTTTTTAGATTCTTCAAATTGTTCATAGTATTTGACCTAGTATTTGAAATTCTGGAAGCTGATCTTAAGAAATAAATCAGACATTAAAAGAAACTTCATGAACAAATATATTTATCATAACACTATCTGAAAAAATCAATAAAAGGTTGGTTAAGAAAACATCATACATCTGTTCAATGGAATATTTTACTTTCACTAAAACATATAACAGCATGGTGAAACATTAGTGCTATAAGAGTGAAAATCAGGATAGAAAACTCTGCTTAAAATAAGATCACAATTATGATACTAAAATATGCCGAAGAACAAGGCTCAAAGGTATTAGAAAGAAAAAAATAACACTGGTCAGAGCAGATATAGAGGCTATAAAGGCAATAGAAAAAAATCAATGAAACTGAAATGTTTTTTTAAAAATATAAATAAAATGGACAAACCTTAACTAACTCACCAGAAAAAAGACAGATGACTCAAATAAATAAAATCAGAATTGAAAGAGGAGATGTTATAACTGCTATCACAAAAATAAAATAGGAGACTGTTATGAATAAGTATATGCCAACAAACTGAACAACCTAGAAGAAATGGATAAGTTCCTAGAAACATACAACCTACCAAGATCTGAACAGATCCATTACTAGTAAGAAGATTTAATCAGTAATCAAGAGGTTCCCATAAAACAAAAGTCCAGGACCAGATGGCTTCACTGGTAAATCCTACCAAACATTTAAAGAATAATGATTATCAATCCTTCTCAAGCTCTTTTGAAAAGAAAAGAAGAAGAGTAGGAGGGACTACTTTCCAACTCATTTTATGAGGCTAGTATTGCTCTATTACCAAAACTGGACAAGGACACCGCAAGAAAAGAAAATTACAGGCCAATATCCCTGATGAACATGGATGTAAAAATCCTCAACAAAATACTAGTACACTGAATTCAGCAATACATTGAAAGGATCATACACCATGACCAAGTGAAATTTATCCCAGAAATGAAAATCAATCAGTGTGATAACAACACATTAAAAAGATGAATAAAAATTGCATGATCATCTCTATAGATGCAGAAAAAGCATTTGACCAAATTCAACATCTACTATGATGAAAACTCTCCAAGTGGGTATAGAGGGAAATGTATCTCAACATAATAAGGGCCATATATGACAAGCCCACAGCTTGAAATACTTAATAGTGAAAAACTGAAAGTTTTTCTTCTATGATCGGGAACAAGACAAGGATGCCTTTCTTGCCACTTTTATTCAACACAGTATTGAAAACCCTAGTCAGAGCAATCAGGCAAGAAAAAGAAATAAAAAGCATCCAAATTGGAAACTCTATAAAGATTCCACCAAAGACTATTAGAATTAATTAAACAAATTCAGTAAAGTTGCAGGATACAAAGTCAATATACAAAAATCTGTTGTATTTCTACACACTAACAACAAACTATCAGAAAGGGAAATTAAGAAAACAATTCCATTTACAATCACATCAAAAAGAATAAAACACCTAGGAATAAACTTAACCAAGGAGCTGAAAGACCTGTACACTGAAAACCGTAAGACACTGATGAAAGAAATTGAAGATACAAGTAAGTGGAAAGATATTTCATGCTCGTGGATTGGAAGAATTCATATTGTTAAAATATCCACAATACCCAAAGTAATCTACAGATTCAATGCAATCACTGTCAAAATTATAATGGCATTTTTCATAGAAATGGAACAGTTTTAAGATTTGCTTGGAATCACAGAAGACCCCAAATAGCTAAAACAATCTTCAGAAAGAAGAACAAAGCTGAAGGTACCATGCTTCCTGATTTCAAACTATAGTCAACCTTCCATATCTGCGGTTTCTGCATCCGTGCTTAAGAGAGGCTGGTTGTTTTTTACATAAAGGATTTGAGCATCCATGGATCTGCATATCCGCAGGGGTCCTGGAACCAATCCTCTGTGGATACCAAGCAATGACTGTATATTGCAAAGCTATAAGTAATCAAAAATAGTATAAAGTTGGCATAAAAACAGACACATAGATCAATGGAACAGAATAGAGGGTCCAGAAATAAACCCATGCATATTTGGTTAATTAATTTATGACAACCGAGCCAAGAATATACAATGAGGAAAGGGCAGTCTCTTCAATAAATGGTGATGGGAAAACTGCACAGTCACATGCAAAATAATGAAACTGGACTGCCATGTACCAGAATAAAACATAGGCAATAAACTTCTTGACATTGGTCTTGGGGATGATTTTTTGGATTTTACACCAAAAGCAAAGGCAAAAGAAGCAAAAATAAACAATTTGGACTATATTAACCTAAAAAGCTTCTGCACAGCAAAGGAAACCATCAACAAAATGAAAATGCAACCTACAGAATGTGAGAAGATACTTGCAAATCATATATCTGATAAGGAGTTAATACCCAAAATATACAAAGAACTCATACAACTCAATAGCAAAAAATCAAATAATCTGTTAAAAATACACAGAGAATCTCAACAGAAATTTTTCTAAAGAAGATATACATAGAGCCAACATGAAAAGGTGCTCAACATCACTCACGAATGAAATACAAATCAAAACCACAATGAAATATCACCTCACCTCTGTTAGAATGGCTATTATCATTGAAAAAGGAGAATAAAATCTTGCCATTTGTGACAACATGGGTGGACCTTGAGGGCATTATGCTAAGTGAAATAAGTCACATAGAGAAAGACAAAATGATCTCACTTATATGTGAAGTCTAAAAACAAAAAACAAAACCAAACTCACAGAGAACATGTTAGTTCTCAAAGGTAGGGTTAGGGGGTGGGTGAAATGGGTGAAGGGGTTCAAAAGGTTCAAAATTTCGTTACAAAGTAAGTCCTGAGGATGTAATGTACAGCGTGGTGACTGTAGTTAATAATACTGTATTGTATATTTCAATGTTGTTGAGGAAGTAGATGTTAAAAGTCCTCATCACAAGGGAGAACATTTCTGTAACTATGTCTGGTGAGGGATGTTAACAAGACTTACTGTGATCAATTTGCAATACATACAAATATAAAATCATTATGTTGTACTCCATGTTAATTATACTGCCATTTTTTTGCAATTCCAAAAAACATGCTGAGAAAACTGGAAGAAAATTCTTCAAAATATTAATAGTGACTGTTGCTGAATTGTGAATTTTTAAAAACTTTTGCTTACCTTTCCCAGTTCCTATATACTTTTTATAATCGCAAATTTATTAACTTTCAACATTATTCCTTTGGCCTCAGCATTTTAGAGGCATAATGAGTAGTTATTGCTGTTGACAGACATGTTTCTCCCACTGAAAATGGTTTTTAGAAGTAACGTCTCACTGTCTTCCCATTTCCTCAGTATATTCCAAGTTATAACAGAATTTGCTAGTGTTGATATCCCTTGGTTTTCTGTACTCCACTTCATGAAAACAACATGGTCTTTATACTAAACAGTAAATCATTAAGGGAAACCTTTAAAACATACCTTCAAAACATCTTAACTTGCTAAAATGGTACTTGAAGAAAAGAAAATTAGAGTTGGGCTACATTGTATATTTCCCACATGAGGCTGTCTTCTGAGTCTGGTAATAAATTTAAAGGTCGTGTTTCTACCCTGGATAGCAATAATGCTCTTCCTTGAGAAGGTCAGTGGTAGTCTATGCCAGCTGTCTATTCTTCCCTATTTCTTCTATTTCTTCTACTGTTCGTTCCTGGTCTTCCTCTGGGTGGTTGTTATTTGTAAGGCAGAAACATGTTCTTATTTAAACTCCTCGCTCTTGTTTTCACATTTAATTTCAAATGGCATAGTACTTATTTCAATCTAGAAGATTTAACCATATCTTCTGAGAATAAGTTGATATTTGCTCTTCCAGCAGTTCAACTGAAGTGTTTTGAGTAAATGACTTACTAAAAACATTCTATTCTGAATCATTTTGAGTGATCATTTCTAAAGGAAGCATCTTCCTTTGGTCTGTAACCATTGACTCACAGACAGATGCTCCTCTGTTTCCACTCATTTTGAGCACTGATCCTAGGGAGCAAATAAATCAAACTCTTAATTATCTGAGGATCTTTTGGATTTAAAAACACAAAATGCTAAAGAGAAATATTTCAATGCTGGTTCCTTCCATTCTCCTCTGAGGGTTTAACTTTGGCTTTTCCAAACCTGCTACAATGTCTTAATACTACTGAAACCAAACATTTACTTCAACGTAAACACTGTGGCACTGCTAGCTTTGAATTGGATTCAAAGCCAAATTTGGATTCAGCCACCACTACGGGCTGGTGATTTGAATCAGAGTATTTTCAAATCATCATTCTGGCATAGTGTTTACCACTTACTGAGAGAAGATCTAGAATTGACACGAGATGTCAAATGACACATCCTCCTTGGAATGTACTGGATGTCCCACACCTGACAGGCTCAGCATAGTCCCATGATGTCTTTCTCATTTGGTATCACTGGCCTTCCAGTGGGTAACACTCGTACAAGGAGAAGTTTAAAATATACTATTTTCAATTCTCCAAAAATGAACCACCTGCAAAAGTACAATCTCAAAGCATTCCTTTTTCATAAAAAAAATTACTTCATAAGTATTTTCCCAGGTACTAGTGTAACACATGACCTGACATGGAGGAGGTGGCCTGGCCAGGATACCGAGAGTGCAAACATTTTAAAGAAAGTTCTAATGGCAGAGAACAGAGATGTCAACTGGCATATGAGCAATTGGAAGACTTCTTAGGTAGATAAGAAGTATTTTTTAGAGAAGTTTTGTTTGCAAGAAATATTTCCTGAATTTAGGGAAGACACATCTTTAATGAATCTGAACTACAAAAAGTATAGCTCAACATCAACAATACCATTTGAAGATACTTATTCTTAACAGCTTTTGGTAAGAATTAAATATAAGTGTATGATTCTTGAAATACCAGGAAAGGTATTTGGATGTTGACCATTTTTCAGGTTCTCATAAATGACTAAGAAGAGCATGCATTTAAATTCTCTGTGTATGATCACGAGACAGGTGCAGTAGAATATGTAGAAACATCACTTCAGAGGCAGACAAGCCACAGTTTTCTAATCTATGAAACAGAAATAATAATCCTTATCCTGGGACCATTTGTGGATTAAATGCAAAATTATATTTGTAAGTAGTTTGTCTTAGGAATGATTCCCTGGGACTAGGATGAGATATTTAAAGATAGCTGAATATTGGGAAATTGGTTTCACTCTATTGGGGAAGGTACCCAAATGAATGACAATCAAGGAGGTTTTGGAAATGAGAACAGGAACACAAGTCATATTGGCTACTGTGATGTGATATATTGTTTTGTCATGAAGAACAGCCAAAATAATGTTGCAGAGGTAGGAGAGAAAATAAGAATGTAAATGAGTTGCTTGAAACGTTAAAGGGGCAGAGAGAGATGAGAAAACCAAACGTGACTTGGTAGAGAAGAAAACTGCCTGAAATACCAGGTAATCACTATATGATCCTGACTGAAGAAGAGGATGAACAGTAATGAGCAGAGTTAATTATGGAAGTTGATGGATGGTATGCTCTCTTTCGTGATGTGAATTTGAGGGAGTGCATAACACAGCTCCCTACTTGAAAATATTCACTTGTCCTCAGGATTCATATTTGAGTCCCATTGCCTGTCACATTTCTTAGCCCCTAGAATATACTAAATAAAGATCTTGGGTAAAGAATGAATGAGTGTCTTAGGTTGGATCTTCCCTTAGAAGCAGACCTTAAAATAAGGATTCAGGAAGTTTATTTTGAAGGTTGTGCCAGGAAGCCCCATTAGATGAATGGGGAAGTATGACAAAAAAGGGAAAAAGAATCTAAAAATGGGTGTGTTAATGAGGTTACCACTGTTGACCACTGGGGCTCGTTTCTGCTGGGGACCTCTGAGAGATGATGGAGAACTTGCATCCTTCATCAGCTGAGGGCTTCTGCTGAAAGCATCAACTCCCTGTTACCTTCCTCCTGAGCATGCTCCTATGCAGAGAAAGCCCTGAGGCAAAGACTCCAAGGGTTTGTGGTAAGAAACTGTCGACTGTATAAGAAGGGCGATGACTGAGGACTATGAATGAGCAAGGCACTGATAGTGTCTGCTTCAGTGAGGGTGTGAGTGAGGGAGTAAGTGAGTGAATAAATGAATTACAGCTTCCTTCCTAGGTCATTTCAGTCTTCAAATAACCAATAGTGAAATGCCATTGCATAAGTAACCACAAAGCCATATTAACGAACATTTATTTATTATATTAGTTAAATTCTGGTAGGAAACATATTTGATGGGAAGAGAGATACTGGTGGGGGAAAGGTCACTGATGAAGTGCATATAGAACAAGTGTCCTCAAAGATAAATTTGTCACAGCAGCGTTGCCTAGGGCAAGCCCTTTTTATGAAGATTCTGATAATATCTATCTTATATGGTAGGATACTATGATTGTATCCTGGAGAAACATAAAGCACAGAAATTAACTAACTAACTAACTAGCTAACTAACTTCCTCCCTCCTTCCCTTCCTTTCTTCTGAAATAGATATAAGGTATTAGTTTCCCTCATTTTCCTGTAGGATTTAAGAATTCAGGTGATAGTGATACAAAATAGAATTTTCTAATTTAGAGAAAAATTTATGTGTGCTCCCTCTTTAACTGTGACACTTAGGAAAGTTTTTAGGGTTTTAAACACTCAACCCAATTCTATACTTGTCTGACCTTAATTGGAGCCCAAGGCAAGCAGGGAAGTCAGAATTTGGCCCAATGTACTCACCCAGAGGGATTCATTGTCAAGTATATTTCATTGACTAGATGTGAATTTTTAGTGTCCACACTCACTCTTTTCCATAAAAAGTCAAGAGTAGTCATATTTAAACAGAACTACATCCTCACAGGAAGTGCCAATGTGTGGTATAAGCTACTTCAGACTTTGAAGAATTAATGGATTAGTAATGAGCATTTTATTGCTGCCTGCTTTTTCTTTGTCTCTGTTTGGTCATGTAAAATATGGAAAATATCCTGTTATCCAAGTCAAACATTTAACATTTTTTTAACAGGCTATTCAAAAAAAGTGGGATTAAGAAAATACCTGAATCAGGTGGACAATTTTTAAGATGTATTTTAATGTATATCCTTAGGAAAAGTTATTAAAAATATTCTCACATATGCTTCTGGAAGTCAGTTACCTACAGTGATTCAAATTTTGTATTTTTTCCCTTTAGCGTTTCTTTTAATTCAATGCTTGGAAATAAATATAATGCTTACTATTTGTCAAAAAATCATTAAAATAGAATATTTCTCAATGATTTTTCCTTTTTAACAACTTCATTCACTGAACTCTGAATCTAACATGTAATCACTACATTTTTATGTAAATATTCTTCCATTTAAATATTTCTTTAGTTTTTCATTTAACTGTATTAAATATTCCATATTAAATATTTAAATTTAAATTTCTCTTATAAAAATAAATGGTGATAATTTCTCAACTTGAATCAAATCTGTGAAAAATCATTATTCTCAATTTTTAAGAGATTTGTTATAATGACTATTACTTATTAACACATAAACCTCTGTAGTATCAATGCTGAAAGAAGACAGTACGCCTACTAATAATAAATTATCACTTATGGGTATGTTTATACAGAGCATCTGAAAAAAACCCAGCTATGACTGTCTTCTTAAAGCTCAGAACTTAGCCATAAAAGCATGAATTCAATGTATACTAATAATTACTGATACTTCTCCAGGTTATTTTATACTTCCTTATAAATGCAGACCATTAAAAATATTATTTGAATGTCTCACTGCTACCTACCGAGAAACTTACAAGATATAGAAACTACAGAAAAATATTTTGGTTGAGTATATGGTTGGAAACTACAAGAAAAAAGTCAAATAGTGCTAAAACATTGTCAGCCATTACTTTGTCTCAATATTCGTTTCTTTCAAAATAAGGTAAATTCCATGAGACCATACATCTGTCAAAGTTCAATAAAACAAACTAAACATGCCATATAGAGACATTGTTTAGGGAGATATTTTATTATAATTAGTTTTTTTTAAAGCGCAGTATAATTTAAGGAGCCATTAAAGAAACTTCCATATTTTAACGGAAAGTTGTTGCATTACTTGTTCTAGATTATTTTGAAATTGTTTAATGACTTACTTACTCATTTAATATTTCTTAGACATTATACCATGTCACATTTTTAAGTCATTTAAAAAAATAACTATATATATAGTATTACATTATATGGATATCATAATTTATTTTGTGTATTCTGTAAGTCCTCTATTGTCAGACATTTAAGTTGTTTCCACGCTTTTCAGCAATAAACATTTATAGCAATCAACATTTTTTTTTAAACATACGTCTTTGTACCCAGGTGGATGTATTTCAGTGGGATAAATTCCTAAATGCAGTATTGCTGTTTTATATTTTTACAGATATTAACTAATTTTGATAGCTACGCACCAAGTTCCCTTCATATAGAGTTTTTATCAAATAATATTTTTTAATTGGAAAAGTGACTGATTTGCTTTATTATGTTGGCTCTCTTAAAACTTAATGTTGATACCACTCATTTGTCACTTAGCCTATGTGACTTTTATTTATTTTTTCAAAATAGATTTAAAAGTTCTTGAAGGTTGCTATAATATCTTCCATATTTTGGTATACTTAACACTAAGTAATAAGGCATGTCTTGGGGCAAGTCCTGTTTAAAACTCATCTAATTGGTAAATTGAAATATTTGACAGCAATACTTAAATATCAAAATAAATGGATAATCTCTGTGTTGGGTTAGTGTCCCTTTGCTCCTCATATCAGGAAGTTATTGCAAAACCCTTTCTTTGAACAGAATTGAAAAATGAGTAAATAACACAAATAGTTATCTTTTCCATGATATTCCATGCAATGTTGCTTTCATATTATTACTTTATTAACCTTGTTTTTGAAGATGATATCTGTGTATCAGATCAAAGAATAAATAGGTCTTTTTCCTTTATCACTCTTTTGGGCACAGCAGGTCCTGAGCGTCTTGCTTGACAATGTTACATCAGTAGTTCCAAACATCAAAATCAAAAATATTGAGGAGATCCCTATCATATAGCCCATGGGGGCTGAGCACCTCTTTTGCTAAAGGAAGATTAAATTGCTACCCAGAAAACTGCCTGTGTGAGACAACAGCAAGCCTAGCACTGAGGACACGACAAGCTCCTGTGGAGAGGAGTGTCTTCCACATCTGAACTGTATACTGAAAGGGCAAGTTGGCTGTAAGTTCAATAATACCCTGAATGATGCAAAAAAGCGGTAAGTTTCACTAGCTGTACTTAAATATAGTTTCTCAGTTTCAGATCCTCAGCTATTTTACTGGGTGAAAGGCTTGAATTGAAAGGGTTCAAGAAGAGAAATACTGCATTTCCTTATATCTCAGGAAACATTTTCTATGGTAACTTAGATTGTCTATGAAAAAGCCTGATAAAGTCCTCTTTTCTTCATGTGATATTTTATACAAAACTACTGCAGGTATGTTATTAGATGTAACTAATTTTGACAGATCCTATTAGATTTGTGTCACTAGTTATAAGTTATAGTCTTTTGTGACTCATCACTTTTTTGTTTTAAAAGATGGTCTATTTTGAGCCTTTGTATAGATACATTCCTGTTTTTGTAACCAAAAAATACAAAAAAACAAAAAAAACCCAAAACAAAAAACCAAACAACCCCGAAACATCAAACTTAAATAATGACTGCCAGAAATAGGTTTGGTTTGTTGAAGACATATTTGAACAGCTTTGGGGGCTTTTTACATTTATTTATCTATACTTCTTAGAGATAAATTTTTCTTCTCTGGAATGTATTTGTCTTTTCAGGTTATGTTAATACCCTTCTCTCCAACATGGAAATTAAAAAAAATATATCCTATTAGAATTGTGTTGTGATTTGAGTACAAGTAAATGGGCCAAAGGGCAAATGATGGATACTGTGAAATGAAACTAAAAATATAAGTGCAGCTTTGTTTGCAATGACAATTAATGTAACTAATTTGAATATAACGTTCAGTTATTACAATAAACTAAAAATCATTTTAAATTATTTTAAAGAAAATCAGATTTCTCCTTGTGCAGATGCAGGTTGTATTCTTACACTCTGAAGATCAGGCTTAGGGGTTCACTATTATTTAGTGGTGACTGGGACAGAGTGTCATTTTGTGACACTACAGGGCAAGTAGCCTCAGGATGTCAGGATGACAGGTTGGCTCAGTAAAGTGGAATCACTTTTTTTTATTGAAGTATAGTTGATTTACAATGTTGTATTCATTTCTAGCATACAGCATAGTGATTCAGGTATACTCTTTTTCATATCTTTTTTCATTATATGTTATTATAAGCTATTGACAAAATTCCCTCTGCTATACAGTAGGACCTTGTGGCTTATCTATTTTGTATATAATAGTTTGTATCTACTAATCCAAACTCCCAATTTATCCTTCCCTCCCTTCCCCTTTCGTAACTGTAAGTGTGTTTTCTATGTCTGTGCATCTGTTTCTGTTTTGTAAATAAGTTCATCCGTGTCATTTTTTTATTTCACATTTAAGTTATATTATATGATGTTTGTCTTTGTCTAAGTTACTTTGCTTAGGAGGATAATCCATGTTGCTATAAATGGCATTATCTTATTCTTTTTATGGCTGACTAGTATTCCATAGTATAAATATACCACAGCTTCTTTATCCAGTCATCTGTTGATGGACATTTAGGTTGCGTCCATGTCTTAGCTATTATAAATAGTGTTGCTATGAACCCTGGGGTGAATGTGTTTTGAGAGTTAGAGTTTTCTTCAGATATATGCCCAGAAATGGGATTGTGGATCATATGCTAAGTCTATTTCTAGTTTTTTAAGGAATCTCCATACTGTTTTCCATAGTGGTTGCACCAAATTATACCCACCAACAGTGTACACCAAAAGTGTAGGAAGGAAAAGTGAAATCATTCTAAATGACACCTTTGAACTACTCTGGAAAGATAGCTTCCTAATAAGAACTTAGCTCCTTGAAGAAGCACTTGGCTAAGTAACAACAGATCTCTCTGCCACTGCAAAGACCTTTTTTTTTTCTGCCAGCATTTAGAACACAACCTCTTACATTTAGTTAAAAGAGTAATTTAGCTTAATGGGCATGCTGGTTGTGGCTAAGATTTAGAAATAAAATTGGAATGCTATACACACAGAACTGAGGAAATTTGTTTTTGATATACACGTGTCAGAATTTGCTCTCTGACACACTGGCAGTTTAAAAGTGTTTCCTGAAGTGAGGGATGTCAGATTCTACTCCAAAACCAATATAGAAAGACACATTCTTACCATAGTTTCTATCCTGCTTGCAGAGACTTTCTAAAATAATGGCCAATTAACATGCAACAGAAGTACCACAAACAAGACTACTGCTCAAAGACGATCAGAAAACATTCATTCATTCAATAAACACTTTTTGAGGTCCAGGAGGTATGATGAAGAACAAGACTAATAAGATCCATACTTTTATCAAAACTACATTTAAATGGGGAGCTACATAATCATCACGTGTATATATTCATAATGTGATTTCAGATAGTATTAAGTTCTAGGAAGACAGTGAAACAAGGTGATATGATAGAGCACACCTGGTGTGTGGGCATTGTGGGGAAGCAACACCACTCAGGGAAGGCAGACTAAGTAAGGAGACTTTGGGGTGAAAGCATGATAATGAATATGAGAAGAAGGAATGAAATGATGGATGATAAGAAAGAATGATATGAAGGAATCTGTTACATGAAGGTTTGGAGGAAGGGCATTCCATACAGAGGAATAACGATGGCAAAGTCCTTGGAAAAGGAATATGCAGACAGAAGAAAGCAAGCCAGCATGGCGAGGGCAGAAGGGAAGTGCAGTGGGGATGAAGTCAGAGAGAGAGAGGAATCCTGACTATTCATGGCCTGGAAACAATGGCAGATTCGACTTTTGTTCTAAGTACCACAGGAAGCCACTGGTGAGTTATATGCAGAGAAGTGAAATAATATTTGTAATTAAAATGATCATAGTTTCTGAAACTAAGAAATTACCTGATACAGAAGTGGATGGAGATTAAATGGCATAAAGATAAACTTGGAAGTAGGGAGATCCATTAGAGGTTATTGTAGCATAAAGATAAACTTGGAAGTAGGGAGATCCATTAGAGGTTATTTGACAATGTTGGTAGGATGATGGTGGTAATCATGCAGATGGTAAAGTGACTAGATTCAGGATACATTCTGGGAGCAGAGTTTACTTGCTGAGGGTTTAGATAAAGGGAATGAAGGAAAGAAAGGAATCAATATCACTTTGAGGATTTTGTCTTGAGCAGCTGGCTGGTTGGAGCACATTTACTCAGAGAAGACTGGGGGAGATCCATTTGTAGGGAAGAAAATGAGAAGTTCTACTTTAGACATGTTAAGACGTCTAAAGATGCCTTACTTAAGATGCCTATCAGATGTCTAAGCGGATCTTGACTACAAGTCTATCTGCAGTCTCAGCAAACTCAAGAGCAGTGTGGTCACTGGCATTGTCCTCTCACTCTTGCTGTTTTGCATATTCCTATCTGGGATTGAGGGGAAAATAGAAGAAAGTCACTTATTCATTCATTTAACAAATATTTATGAGCACCTATGCCATGAACATTCAAGCCAAGCAGTGTTCTGGCATATGTGGACAGGGCAATAAACAAGATGGACTCGTATTTTGTGTTCAACTTTTTCTCCTTTCTGGTTTAGTTTCAAGAGTGTGGGTGAAAAATGAATGACTCATTTCCATTCTTCACTGGTGAGTACAAGGCTGGTGGTCAGATTGGTCTCTGTTGCATCACACATCTCTGGTATTCAGTAGAAACATTCAGAAGCAGACTTACGAGCCTGAATGCACAATGTCACCTGCCAAATTCCATTAGTAATGAATACAAAGTGAACAGTACTATTTAATATATATTTCCTCCCACTTATTCATCCTACCTGTCTTTTCATTCTTCTATCATTTATTATTTTGTAGAGTACTAGGATAAAATCAATGCCTATGAGCTTGTGATGATTAAAAGAAATGGTTAGATATAGAAATAATTCAGTTTAAGTCTGCCCAAGAACACCAAAATATTTCTGAGTAATTGGTTATTGCAGCCTTCATGGAATTTCATTAGTGGCAGATTGAGGTTTCTGAAACTAAGAAATTACCTGGTGCTTTTCAATATTGATAAAATAAGTTTTGATGCCACTTGTTTAATGAAGGAATAGTTTGTTTTTCTTGTATAGAATTATAAACCAAAGCAAGAAGCAGAGATAAGAAAAAATGTCTTATTTGTGCTTTGAACTAATTCTGGTCCTAATGAAATGTTACGTAAACCAACTTTGAGGCCATAAAACACAGTCAGCCTGATGGCACAGCTGCTTCACTTAATATCTTGCACCCCCTCACCCTTCCTTAAAACTGGTTCCTCTAGTTTCCCTCTGAATGATAGAGTCATCAGAGTGAGTTGTGCCAAACTGAGATTGCTGCGTGCTGTAGTCACAGTCTGGTTTCCTGTCTAGTGAAGAAGTGTTTCATGGCAGGTCATAGCACAGGCTTTAGTCAATTAGGCTAGGATATGAATTCTGGCACTGCTCTTCACTGGCTGGATGACCTCGGGTGAGATTCCTATTCTCTCTGCACCTTAATTTCCTCATTCATGTTTATGTGTGAGACTTAAATGAGCTTCTCTAAGCACAGGGCCCATCACAGAGTAGACATTTGTTCATACACCCTGCAAATATTTGAGTGTCAGTCACTGTTCTAGGGTCTGGGATAAAGCACGGACATATTAGACAGGGACAGTAACCGATGACCCCCTTGCCAGAAAGCTGGTCTGCAAAGAAAAGGAAGAGAACAGAGAAATTGTGCAGAGAGAAGCAGAAACTAGAAGCCATGTAAACTCTGAGAGATGCAATAAGTTGTCTCAGTTCCTTGATGACTTCAGTTCCCATGAAGCCTGTTGGAACTTTACCATGGATTCTGTGAATCTATAGCATTATTTGAAACTCCTTTGCTTTATATCCTACAAGTGAGCATGGTTTGCCATGAAATGGGTCCTGATTAAAACAGTATCTGATATGTTGTTGGAAACTTATGGTCTCTTCTTGTCCCAGGAACTTTAGTTACAGATACAGGGAAAACTGTATCAGTTTCTTCACCTCAGTTAATATAGTTGAGGCTAATTTCCCATTTTAAGTAGGAAGGAGTGTTTGGAGAGTCTTCATGCAGTGGGGTTGAAGCTAAGTAAGGCAGAAGGAAACAAGAAGCCTGGGCATAGACTAATAGATGTAATGTTTAGGGCAAAGGCTAAGCTTTTGCTGAAACAAAGGAACCCTTTAAGTACCCAGCTTCAATGAAGTTAAAGTTTACCACTTTTGTTAAAGTCATAGTAATATATGAGTTCTTCTACGTAAGGTCAGTTGTGTCAGCTGTCCTTGTCCACATGGTCCCTAGTACCGTGATCACGGAGCTGGCTTTGTCATGCACCGCCTACAGCCATATCCCACTGGCCAAAACTCTGTTATTTGATTGTATGTAGCTGCAAGGAGGCTGGCTGATCTACTCTCTAGCTTTGTGGCCATCTACTCAGCTAAGTAACTTGTCAAATTCTAACCTTAAAAGAAAGGAGGAGCAGCAATTGCCTGTGGTTTCAGGAACCCATTGGGAGAATTTGCAGAGAGCAGGAGCCTCTCTGGAGAACTAGCTCCTCCTAGTTCACCCAAAGGTGAACATGGTTTGTGTTCTTCTCTCCCTCTGGTAGTGACTGGGTTTGGGGTTTCATTCATTTATTTGTTTATAATTTTAATGAACTCATTAACTTTATTTTTATGTGTATTATTTATTTTTTTGTTGAACATTTTGTATTTCTAATTTACCAAAAGGCAACCAAAATTTAAATTAATTTTTTTTTTTACATTTTACTTTTATATGATCATTAATAGTTTTATTGGGTATGGGATGGGTGTCACTAACTTTCTTAAAAAAGGGGGCAGTGACAGCTGATTCAGCCCTCTGGATACACTAGCAAGGAAAGTGTGTTTCACTCTGATAAGCCTTCAGGGATCAGAAATTGTATTTCAAAGTGGAAAGAAATGCCAGCTAGCGGCTGCAGGTGGGGGATAAGTGTGGACTATGTGAAACATACTTTTATAACTCTTTTTAACTCTTCCAAAACAGTTATGTGATAATGCTGCAGGAGGTCATGGTAGGGCAGGCATATAACTGAAATAAGGCCATCAGACACAGCAAAGCATACTCAGGACACAAGAACCCAGAGGTGAAAAAGCTGGAGATATTCATTCTTTTATAGAGTGTGTCAAATAACCCCTTAATAGTACATTAAAAATAACCTAACTTTAAATATGTGCAAAAATCCTATATTTTTCCACATACATTTATTTTTTTCTAGATTGGGCTTGGGAAGTAGAAGCAGAAAAATCAAAGTGCTCTGCTCTGATCCCTGCTTCCAGGGGCTTGCAGCCCCATCATAGGTACAGCAAGGTCGTGGGACCATCTATGTCCTCAAAGTAATACGGCTTTGTATTGAACTCAGATAAAAAATACTCCATTTGAGGTCATATGGTCAAGGACTTTTGGGAGAGATTGGAAAGAGAAGGGCTGCTGGGGAAAGAATGGGAAACTACTTTAGATACACAGTGTCATTTATCCTTCACAACCTGATCTAACCTTCTTCGAATCTCTCTGGATTCCGAGGTCTGTTGCCTGCTCTGATACTCGGTACTTCCTGGCCTTGTGTGATACATGGTTCTGAACTACCACTTTGATCTTAGCTTTTGGCAGAGGTATTTAGTGAGTGATTCTTTTACAGAATGCTTCACCTGCTCCAGGATCCATCTTGTAATCATCTGCATCTGAATTTCCAACTGCTGAACAACTCACAGGCCTTAACTTTATTTTCTGCCGCAGCCTTGCCTCAGGTTTTCTGAGACTGGTTTTCAATTCTCTTTGTATAAACTCCTGTGTTTCAAGTTTATTTAAGAGGACACTCATTTCAGTTGTCCAGACTAGACTTGAAAATGGTACAGGAAGTAAGATGAGAAAGATTATTGGGAATTTAAGGTGAGGAATCAGGTTGGAGCAGAGTTCTTAACAAGGTCTTAAGGGATGAGGTATGTCAAAGGTGGCATGACACCTTTGTGATGCTGTGAAGTGAAAACAGCTGTACATTCTGGTGACCCACAGAAAACAGTGCTGGGCGAGGTGGAAATGTTTGGCAGAATGTGTTGAGCTGCCCTACATCTGAACCTTTGTTCTTGTCTCTGGATACCTGGGTGTATTTCCTGCTTCCAGTTTGGGATACCTCCCAGGATGAAAGCTTTTGAACTTCCTTGTTGACAGGCTTTCAGGGTCTTGTGAATGATCAGCAGGTTTTAATATACAAGTCTGCTCTTTGGATCATAGCCTGCATCCATCTTTTGCTCTTAAAATACTTAGTACTGATCCTGTATTCCTTTAGGTTTCATTTTTGTTCAGTCCTAAGGAGAGTGAGATGGGTGGAAAGGGTGAGGAGGAAGACCTTCTTTCAGTTAAGAAGTCAAAGACAATCCAATACTAAACTTTAAGGGATTTGGAGTCTTGTTGGATAAAGTCAAACACTGAGAAAGTAAAATCTATAAATGTGTAAGACCAAAAAGGCAAGGTATGAAATGTGAATTATATTAGACCATCTGGTTTTACCATGTAGTACCTCTCCCTTTTTAATACTGTGATTTAATTATTCTCTAAGCTCTGTCCTCTAGCAAGGCACCATGTTGAATATTTTAGAGTACAATGCCCATGATTTAGCCACAGAAGAGCACTTCTATGGCATTCTCTAGAAGATTATTTTTTTCCCAGTGCTCAACATATGGACCCTGAAAGCCAGATGCATATTTATTTTTCATGTTACATTTGCTGATGAAAGTTATATTTGGAGTTTCAAAATATTTGGCATATTCATAAGGATCCTTTTTAGACCAAAATTTGACAGTGTCCTTTTAGCATATAATGTCATGCTCACTCTGTGTAGAGATGTGGGAATGGAAAATATCTTTCCAGGGAAAACACTGACACCTGGAAGGCTTCTGTCAACTTCCAACAAAAGCACTGTGAAAAACTGCCGATCAGATGCTATGCAAATATGTTTCTATTTAGCATCCACCATCAAGTACACTGTATCCTGTTATTTTGATACACATTGGGAAATAATGTTAATATCCATTTTAGGATTTTTTTCTACATGAATCCTTTCATAAAAGGAAATTCCTCTGATAAACTTTTATAGCGGAGGATCAATTCTGATCACTCCTGATCATATTGCGGTCTTCCTTTCAATCCCTACTGCACTATATGCCTCACTGATGTTACTTGTCATTTTCAGCTTGCTTTAACTTTTTGCTGCCTCTCTCCTATTTGACTGTGAACACCTAGAAGACAGATTCTGCATTCATTTTATCCATTTCCTGTATAACATTTTACTTAAAATTGGTGATTAAGGGAACCAATTATGCTGTGACATTATACTTTTTCATTTTGTACTGTAAGCTCCTTGAGGTCCAAAGAGAATATCTCATTCATAAGTCCAAAGAGAATATCTCATTCACCTGTCAAGTAATTTAGTCTACAGAAGAACTCAATAAATGATTGTCCCATAAATCAATGGGAATTTATATGCAAATACTACACTTTGTTTCATGTACCTGTTTGTCTTAGTGCTTTCAAGGAAAGAGGAACTATGTTCAGACAAACGACAGAAATCACATGGAATGGTCCCACTGGTTCTCTAATTGCAACAAAGTCTGCTGTATAATGTTGCCAACAGATCATAAAGCTCCAGAGAAAGATCTAGGATAGGTGCTAAGTTCATATGGAGACACAGGGGTAGATGCTAAAGAGTAATTATATGCTATATTGTTTCCATAATCATGTTTGGGATACAAATATGATATAAACAAGTTCATTAACATGCTTAACTACAACTATCAAAATTAATTTGATGCCCCTTCACCACTGGTATCTAGGCAGATGGAAGAGAGTTATTTAAAGGCACTCTTTTTGTGGTAGTATGAGAACTGTAGCAAGTGGGTTGAGATTGCCAACTTGCCACAGAGTCGAATCCACAGATGAAAGTAAAAATTACACCAATGAGTTATTACAGATGACCTTTTATAAGTTATAGTTCAAACAGTCAAGCATGGTGGAAAATAGCAGAAAAGACTGTGAAAAGGGACAAAGTGAAAACAAACTAACAAAAAGCCTCTGGTAATAAGAAGTGGCTATTTGAAATAAATAGGGCAATGTAATATCAGTTTCATGATTTAATCAAACCGTTGCAAGGAACTTGCAGATTTACTACATACATCACATAAACCTGTCCTGATTTGTAGGCAACTGACTTTTTGGGTCTGTGTTATACGTAGAATTAGTAGCCATGTAACAGAATTTCTGATCCTCTCTGTTGATGTTAGGAAGATAAAACACATCCCATTTTGCATACATCTAGAGGCTCATTTTTTAAAAACGAGGCAGCTTCTAAAAAATGAATAACAGAAGCAAAGCTTTTATATAAAAGTAAACTAAGTTCGGAAAAGTAAACTAAGTTTAGTATAAAAGGAAAGGGAATTTTTAGAAACACAGATGCATGACAAGACGACAGCATAATACATCACTCCAAGCTCTCAGGAGGAAATTATTTTACCTAATTTGTTCTGAAATCAGCCAAATTTGTTTCAGATTTTGAATGACTGAATTAGGTTTTAGAATCTTTTATCACTATCATAGGTGATTGTTTAGATCATTAGCCCATGAAGAAACAGATTTGTAAAATTCATTCTAAATTCTGACAAATGATATCTAGATTCTTGAGCAGTTATATTAACATGAAATGGCAAAGAAGATGAAGCAATATTTTTAAAATGAGTGTGGTGTCATGCTACCAGTGCCAAGGGTTGATGTCCTAACACAGTATCATCTGGTTGTGGTTAAATAGGCCAGGGTTCCAGCCAGTTTCACGCAGAGAGCTGCAGTAGGGTGAGGGAAAAGGAGGGGGCGGGGAGTCATTTTGATTCCATTTCCCATATTAGTGTTATCATGTCATAATGTCTAAATTTTAATCTGGAGTTACTTCATGATAAGCTTCTCTCACCGTCTTCTCTTCTTTTTCTGATTCTTAGAAAATACGTGACAAAGACTGTGAGTCCTGTTTTTGTATCTCTGTTGCTTAATAATGTTGAACTACTAATTCAGTTCATTTTGTATGTTATTCCAACTTTCTACTCACTCAGAAGACCAGGCAGCGTTGGGACTTGAGCCCAGTCATACAGGGATAGGTCTATGAAATCCATTTTTGGACAATCTTTTCAGGTGATTCTGACAGCCAACCAGGATTTTCAATCTTAAAGCGTGTCATTCTCATTTACCCCTTCCCACCTCATGCAGGAAGCAGAGGAAGCTTTTCTTTGCAATGAATTAATCTCAATAATGATATAATGAATACATTCCATCTTCTTCTTTACATTTGCACTCTAAGACAGGCTTCAACGTGTTAACACAGAGCACCCATTCTGTTGTTAGATCTCACCACTTCCAGAAGTATATGAGAATCCAAGAGGCATGATTTAATCAGCCCCAAAGGTCCAGTCCCCTTCCTAAGGCCAGGGGGAGAGAATTCTGGAGGATTGAATCTGTTCACCACTGTGTGTGCTCCCAGCCCCCACCCCGTTTTGGATGGATGCTCACAGTCACATCCTTGGTTGCTAGATCCTTGCCTCAGCCTGAGCTCCAAGTTAGGCTTTCTGATTAGAGCTCCCTTTATTTTACACTCACATGTTTGCCAAAACAACACTAGTTTTGAGGTCTTCTAGATTAATCTTTTTGCATGTGTGTGTGTGTGTGTATGTGTGCATGTACACGTGTGTGTGTCTGTGTGCCAGAATCAATCCTCTCTCAAAAATCTGTAGATCCTCACCATAAGCTTATCACTCCAGCCCAGACTGTCCTTTCCTTATGGTGAGCTGGTGTCCTCACTGGCTAGCACAGTAGCTCTCAAATCTTAACTGGCATTAAAATCTCCTGGAGGATTTATTAAAACACAGATTTCTGGGCTTCAACCTCCAAGTTCCTTATTCAATAGATGCTATAGATTAAATGGTGTGTCCTTAAAATTTATATGTTGAAGTCCTTACTCTAGTACCTTAGAATGTGACTGTATTTGTAGATAAGGCCTTTAAAGGGCAATCAAGTTTAAATGAGGTCAGAAGGGTGGGGCCCTAAGCCAACATGACAGATTTCCCTTATCAGAAGAGGAAGAGACTCCAGGGATGCTCACACTCAGAGGACAGGCCACAGGAGGACACAGCAGGAAGGCGACTGTCTGCAAGCCAGAGGGAGACCTCAGGAGAAACCAAATCTGTGGGCACCTTGATCTTACACCTCTAAGCCTCCAGAACTGTGAGATGACACATTTCTGTTGTTCAAGCCACTCAGTCTGTGGTGTTTTGCCATGGCAGCCCCCGCTGACTGACACAGTAGGTTTGGGGTGGGCTCAAGAATTTGCCTTTCTGACAAGTTCCCAGACGATGCTGATGCTGTTGGTCTGAGGACCACATGCTGTGATACCCTGAGCTGGCACATCTTTGATTTGTCTTGAAGATGAAAATTAACTAATATAAATATGGTGCTTCCCATCCTAAGTCAAATCGAGTGATCTAAGCTTTCCCTTAGTTCTCCCTGATGCCCACCTTATTTCTGAGGTGCTCGGTTTCTCTCCAAGACCCTAACTCTGGATTGAGAAGAAAAGAGAAACTTACTAGTTAGAAAAGAGTGCAGGAGAAAAACTGAGAATGAATTACTGCAAGGGTCGAGTAGGGAGTAAGATGAAGAACATTAGATAGGGAGTCTGGAGAACTAGGAGTCTGAAAATTTGGACAGTGCCTTAATTCTGTCCCTGGCAGTATACAGGACTGGAGTAAACTTAAGAACTAAGGTCCCTATTTGTACAAAGATGGCATTGGATTAGAGGGTCTTTAAATTCCATACAGTTTCAATATTTTATAATATATCCAAAAGATGCCAATAAAATCCTGAGTAATGGTGAGGGAGAGCATAAGACTGTGATGTGACTTTATTAAGAATGGACTAATCGTGCACAGAGGCACACAGTTTCTCAGCATTCCCACTAGACCTCTTTTGAGTTAAAATAGACCCTATATTCTTTAGAGTTGCAGGAGGACTACTTTCCCTTAAATTTCTGCAGAACTTTTGAATTTGGAAATTAGATGGAAAAAGCAGCTTATGAAAGTAAAATTCCTATTCAATTCGTATTCACACACACACAAATGCGAGTAACAACAGATGCCTCTGCTTACAGGGACAGATTTATCCCAAATCTGGATACAATGAACTCCTTTTATTTCCTTAGAAAAGCAGGTCTTTGGCCAGATTTGGTAGAATATTTCTCATTTGTGAGTTAACAAAATTATTTCGGCCTACATTTTAATTATGTGAAATGGTGGAAAATGAATTTTTATCACTTTTTTTTTAGTTATTATTTCTATATAATATTCTCTAATTCTGGCACAAGGATGACATATAGTTTCAATTATTTGGCTAGTCTTCCATTGATTCTGGCTTGGCTCTTTAAAAAATATAATGTTTTAATATTTGTATCACCAAACATTTAGGGAACTTCAGGTTTTAAGACATTCAGAGATTATTACAGTAAGTATTACTTTAGGTTAATCAAAAGCTTACTAATCATACAGTAGATAATATGAGGAGAATTTCACTTTATCTCTGACTGTCTAACTGTCAATATATGATGCTAGACAATTTTTACGGGTGTGAAAGGCTGGTAAGAATTAGGTAAATGAGGAAAATTGTATCATTAGATGGCAAACACTTGATCGTTAACGTAGTCACACATCTTACATGTTCCCATTACATGAAATTTGGGTATAATTTTCCACAGGAATTTTGGAAACAACTGACATTATCCTTTCTGGTCTATATTCTATGCTAATTTGCTTCTTCGTTAAACTACACAACTTAAAAGGGTGATATTTTATGTAAGGGTTTCAGCAAATACTGGATTATTGGATTATTGGTTGTACTAATTCCCCCCAGTCATTGCTAATCCTTCCCTCTTACTGGGAAAGTCACTTTAGGCTTGCCTGCCTGCCTGCCTGCCTACCTACCTGCCTGCTTGCCTGCCTACTTGCCTGTCTGTCTGTCTGTCTTTCTTTCTTTCTTTCCCAAAACTTGACTCAAAGGTTTAATTTTTAAAAGTTTCCATATCCTTTTCTCAGAGATATATTATTTTCACATACCATTTCAACTCTTAACTTTAGTAATTATACTTTAACCTAATAAAGTCAGTTTTCTGTTTAAACCTGCTTGCTTGACATTCTGACATGTACTTTTCTAGCTATTGGAAGTTAACTTACAGAAATTGACTCATTTTGATGAAATTAATGCAGGAAATGGAATCACCTGTTCATTCATTTGACATGTAGTTATTTAGCACCTCCTATGTGCAAAGGCATTTTTGTAGCTGCCATAGGAAGTACAATGATGTACTTTATTAATCATAATTAATGTTAATCCTATGAAGTAATTAATCATAAATCTCTAGGAGGTCAAGGACCAGATCCAGGACCATATCTCAGTTGTGTCCTCAATACCTGCCAGGATGCTTGGCATGTGGTAAGTACTTAGGAACTGCTTCCTGAACAAATGGATTGATCTAATTTATCACTTAATGCTCCCTAAAATTTTTGATTAAAAAAATTGTGTTGCTATTGTCTGTCATTTGCATTGTTTTCTCCATAAATTTTTAAAGAGAAAATATTTTCCATAAATATGAATTGATTTTTGAAATCTTGGGTTAATAAGTAGAAGATAATGAGAATAAACCATATAAAATTTACAGTTCCTAAAGTCATTCACAACCTAATGGCAATATTAGATGCCACGAAAGGCCATTTCCAGACAGTTCCCATGTCTCATTAATAACTCACTTTTTAAAAATTTTCACTGTTTTTTTAAAATAAGGAACAATAAAATAATGGAACCAAGACAGAGACTTCTTACCCGCCATGCTTAGAAAGAATCAGGAGAAAATGAGAGTGCCAGGGCTGGTGGCAGCAGCTCAGTTGGCAACTGGAAGTTAGTGGGGCTTTCTCCACACTTACAGGGGAGGAGGGCGATACTGAGGCAGGAATCCTGTTTGGGTGCTTGCTCACACACTCTCCCCCATGCTAATCTGAATATATGTGCACCGTTGAGGCTGAGGACAGGTAGCCACGGGACAGAGTGCGAGAACCTTGCTCCAGTTCTACATTGCTGTCTTTACAAAAGCAGAGTTGATCCATTTCCCCCTAAGATCAACAGGCAAGTTTTAAGCAGCACTGTGCTCAATTTCCACAGTGCCTACTTTGCAAATAGAAAAGATGAGTCAAAACATCTTTAACTGATACAACAATAAAATCTAAAGTCCTTGCCATGACTCACAGGAGCCTACAATGAGCTATTTCTAGCCAACTATCTGGTCATCTCTCCTATCACTCTGCCCTTTACATGCAGTCTTCATGCCCTTGCTCAAGCTCAGCAAGGGATTTTCTGCCCTCAGGGCCTTTACACTTGCTGTTTCTCTGGCTGGAATGTTCTCCTCAGAGCTCCTCATGGCGTTTTCCTTCTCATCCTCAGGTTCCCGATCAAATACCACCTCCTAGTATACCCACCCCACTATTTAAAATAGCTCTTCTGCTCTGGTCATTCTGTTCTTGTGCAAATCCATACTTTCACTTCAGTCCCCATTCTTGCCCATCTCCCACTGGACTGTTGGACACTGGGGCTGGCTATTGCAGGCTGTATTTTCCAGTCTGGAATGTCAGCTGGCTTCCTGTTGCATTTGGCCAATGGGTGGCATTGATGCAGAGATGGAATTTTCCTTTCCGTTCTCTGTCTGGAGTGGTGTCTCCAGCAGTGCCCCCTTTTTTTTTTTTTTTTTTTTTTTTTTTAACTCTGTGGCTCCTGCTCACTCCAGGTGTGCTGTGGTCTCAGCCCTTTCCAGATGACCCCAGTCCTTAGAATCTGGTTGACATGACCTCCTTCCTTTGTCCTTCCAACCTAGGCGTGGCAATGACATTTCTCCTTTGCTAATTCTGGAAAGTCTGTCCCATTTGACTCTTCAGCCCTTCTACTAATTCATTACCTTTGTTTTAAATAGAGTATTTCCTTGACTGTATGCTGCCTAATTTAGTCTTATTACTCTGCTTTATTTTCTTTAAAATCCTTATCAGCACCTGCAGTTATTTTTGTTACTATCTATGCTTCACTGCATTGTTACTGTTTTACCTTAGTAGAATGCAAGACCCAAGAGGTCAGACACTGTGTCTTATTTATCACTGTATTCTCAGTATCCAGCACAGGGCCCAGCACATGGCAGTTGTTCGATGAACATTTTGCATTAATTTATTTTTTACTGAAGTATGGTCAGTTTACAATGTTGTGTTAATTTCTGGTGTACAGTATAGTGATTCATTTATATGTATATATAAACATACAAACACATACATATTCCTTTTCATATTCTTTTTCATTGTAGGCTATTACAAGGTACTGAATATAGTTCCCTGTGCTATACAGTAGAATCTTGTTGTTTACCTTTTTATAAATAGTAGTTAGCATCTGTAAATACTGAACTCCCAGTTTATCCCTTCACCCCCATTCCTTTTCCCCTGGGTAACCACAAGTTTGTCTGTGAGTCTTTTTATGTTTTGTAAAAAAGGTTGATTTGTCAATAAACATTTTCTGAGTAAAATAAAAGCCTGGATGAATTTCTGCAGGTTTCAAATACGGTACTAATAGTGGCACACATAATTTTCTCAGAATAATGAATTCTTTAATGAAAAGGCCATTATATTTCCCCTAATCCAATGGAAATAAGGGTGTTTTAATTTGTTTTGGAGGAGCGTGAGAAACAGTATCTAAGAAGTTTTCTTCTATGAGATTCAGAGTTCTAAGCTGGATCAAGATTTTTATAATTCCAAATGGATTATTCCTATAAGGTTGTGGTGTCCCCATTAATAACAAAATAGTCTCTTTATATGGGTGTGTGAATCATAATCCTAATAAGGGCCAATCGTTTGATTGATTTGACAATGCTGTGATTCCCTTCAGTTTGACTGGCATCAACAAAACAATAAGGGAACTTCTTACTTTGCAGACAAAACTGACATATGTCACTTTTTGTCCTAAACAATGTCCTAATGAATATTAGACTGATTTTGCTTTGTTGATGGCATCATTTTTAATGATTCTACTATTGAAGATATTTTCAGTTTCCTAAGATAAGGCTGCTTTTGGATACTTGAGTAAATTGTGGAATAATCAAGACCTAAGATATTAAAACTAAAATTTACTGTTTGGTCAGTAGCTGTAGAAAAGCAAGTCCTGGCATGCTGTATTTGTTTACTTGTCTATTTATGAATCTGCATATTCACCTACCTATTCATTCATCAGTGTCCATTCGTTAGTAAACATTTATGTCCCATTCTCCAATCCAAAAATTCGTTCTCAAGGTACTTGTAGCAATACTTATCCTTTACAGGATAAAAAGAAAGAATGAAGCTGGAGGATTAACCCTCTCAGACTTCAGACAATACTACAGAGCTACAGTAATCAAAACAGTGTGGTATTGGCATAAAAACAGACATACTGATAAATGGAAGAGAATAGAGAGCCCAGAAATAAACCCACAGACTTACAGTCAATTAATCTTCGACAAAGGAGTCAAGAATATACAATGGAGAAAAGACAGTCTCTTTAGCAAGTGGTGTTGAGAAAACTGGACAGCAGTATGTAAATCAATGAAGTTAGAACATTCCCTCACACCATACACAGAAATAAACTCAAAACGGCTTAAAGACTTAAATATAAGACAGGACACAATAAACCTCCTAGAAGAAAACACAGGCAAACATTATCTGACATAAATCTTAGCATTGTTCTCCTAGGGCAATCTACCCAGGCAATAGAAATAAAAGCAAAAATAAACAAATGGGACTTAATTAAACTTATAAGCTTTTGCACAGCAAAGGAAACTGTAAGTAAAACAAAATGACAACCTACAGAATGGGAGAAAATATTTGTAAATGATGTGACTGACAAAGGTTTAATTTCCAGAATATATAAACAGCTCATATAACTCAATAACAAAAAACCAAACAGCCCAATCCAAAAATGGGCAGAAGACCTAAACAAGCAATTCTCCAATGAAGGCATACAAATGGCCAACAGGCACATGAAAAACTGCTCAATATCACTAATTATTAGAGAAATGCAAATCAAAACTACAATGAGGTATCACCCTACACCAGTCAGAATGGCCATCATTCAAAAGTCCATGAACAATAAATGCTGGAGAGGGTGTGGAGAAAATGGAACCCTCCTCCACTGTTGGAGGGAATGTAGTTTGGTACAGCCATTATAGAAAACAGTATGGAGATTCCTCAAAAAAAAAGAAAAAAAAGACTAACCATATGATCCAGCAATCCCACTCCTGTGCATATATTCGGAAGGACCTCTAATTCAAAAAGATATATGCACCCCAATGTTCATAGCAGCACTATATACAATGGCCAAAACATGGAAGCAACCTAAATGTCCATCAACAGATGACTGGATAAAGAAGTAGTGTTATATTTATACAATGGAATACTACTCAGCCATAAAATTGAATAAAATAATGCTATCTGCAGCAACATGGATGGACCTAGAGATCATCATTCTAAGTGAAGTAAGCCAGAAAAAGAAAGAAAAATATCATATGATATCACTTATATGTGGAATCTAAAATAAGGAAAAAAGAGAACACTAATGAACTCATCTACAAAACAGAAACAGACTTGCAGACATAGTAAACAATCTTACGGTTACTGGGGGAAAGAGGGTAGGAAGGGATAAATTTGGGAGTTTGAGATTTGCAAATGTTAGCCACTATATATAAAAATAGATAAACAAATTTCTTTGATACAGGACAGGGAACTATATTCAATAACTTGTAATAACCTTTAATGAAAAAGAATATGAAAACAAATATATGTATGTATATGCATGACTGGGACATAGTGCAATACACCAGAAATTAACACACTGTAACTGACTATACTTCAATTTTTAAAAAAAGAATGAATGGTTTTGACAATAAGAACAGAAGTAAATAATGAATAGTAAGGGAAATTGGATATAAATTTAGTATACAAAAAGCATGTCATAAAATTCGTAATAGTTCCTAGAGGTAGGTTAACAGTTGGCTCTGAGTTTTCTAGCAACCAAAACAAAGAATCTGATGTTTCACAAACTCCTAGTGTCTATACGCCTAACATATGAAAAACTAACCAGGAGAAGCTAAGCCTTTTTAGGTATGAAATCTGAAAGGATTTTATAATCCAGTGGGTTCCTATAAAGGAGACACTGTGCATCCTTATAAAGAAGATGACAAACATTGCTTCCTTAAGAAATCACAAAGGGAATGTGAGATCTGATTCCAAACATGGTGGGATGTCAGATGGACAGACACAGAGTCCAGCCTGTCACTGTGCCAGCACAGAGGGGCTGAGGACATGCCCCAGAGAGAGACAAAGTGTAGCTGTGTATCATCTAGTGAAGTTATATAATTTGATAGGTGAAGCATCTGGGTTCAGAATGGATAAACAGCTTTCCAAGAGGCAAGCAGTGTGTATGAAACACAAGAGTTTGGATTCTTATCAATGTTCCTGACTCCATAGTTGGTGTTTCCATTCAAACTAGGTGAAAAATGTAACCTGGTTTTATTTCCTCAGTTCCAAATATCAGTGATAGCTGGAGAAAAGCAGAATATAGATGTAGCCCCAGCAGTGGGCCAGCAACCTGCTAGGAAATGAAGAGCTGAGATGTGCAGGAATTAAAAGCAGAAATTTAAAAATCAGTGTGGTAGTGTAGAAAACAAAGAGAGATGTTGAATCAGACATACGTCATATAAATTCTTTCTCTGCCATGAATTAGACAAGTTATTTATCATTTTAGAGATTCCATTTTCTTATCTATAAGATAGGAATAATGTTATACACATTGAAGGATTATTTTAAGAATGCAGTAATACATGTATAGCCAGTGGCAGACAGCAAGTACCCTGTAATGTCAGCCTTTACTGTAACCATGATTATTATCAGGTCAAAGAAGTAATTAAGGAAGCAAAAAGTTGAATGCATACATAGAATTTGAAGGTCAGGACAGGTAAGAAGTAAAATGCCAGTCTGAAACCCAGAAGTCACAAATTATAGAGGATGAATCCAAACTTAAGATCAAGGAGCCATGGATATAGAGGCAGCAGAACCAGGTGGACAGGGTAACACATTCTTATTACCCAGGATTTGATGCACCATTATGTTTAATTCAGGAATTATTCACTTGCTTCCACCTGGCACAGGAAACTGTCCCAGTACTCAACCCATTGAGGGGGTGATGCTCATTAAAGTGAAAAGCACAGTAGATCTTCACCCAATGGGACCAGGTTGCTACTGAAAATATCATAAAATAAAACACATATTTCTCAAATGTTAATTTGAGTGCTTGTGAACCTGAACTCAACCAGGGAAGTTAGTGGCACACAGTCCAACCCTTGGTGCACTATATGCTGTGCTAAAGTTCATCTGTTGACAAAATGTCAGATGAAGAAAGCAGTGACTTAGAAGAAACAGCACAAATCAAGCACTATGTTCAATCATTTAAATATTAGTCAACATGACTATCAAGAATTTTTATTACATTTTAAACAGAAAAAAAAATCTTCATATATATGACTCCCCAAATCAATTTGCTGAAGTTGTTTTTTTTGTTTTGTTTTGTTTTTGTTTTTGTTTTTTTTTTAAGCATTGCTGTTTCTGTTTTTGAGATGAGGAAACAGAGTTACGTATAGGATGGAAAAACTTTAGGACTACGTGTTATTAAATCACGTGCCAAAATTCTTAGCATATCAACCAGAACTTCTACAAGCAGTCCCTTGCACCCTTTCAATTTTTACTTCCTTCCTGATAAATGAGATTTTCTAACCCACTTCTCCAGAAATATGCCTTGCATTTTCCTCCTTTTCTTGTATTTTCTCATATTTTCCCCTACCAGTGGGGATACATTCATTCCCTCCAGTTTTGAATATTGAAATCCTAATAATCTAAATTTCCCTTCCTCTACAGGATCTTCCCAAGAGTCTCCAGATCAACCAACTGCACATTCTTTATACTTCATTTTTAGTTAAAGTAAAGCTTTTGCATGCATCCATCCCCCTTCACTCTGCCAAGCATTTGTACTAAGTTCCGAGTAACAATGAGAAAAGAAAAGACAAACAAACAAATAGGAAAAGTCATTCCTGCCTTCTTCTAATTACAGTTAAGTGGGGGAGACAAACATGAACTAAATTAATATTAGGTAAATATATAATTACATATTATGGCAAGTGTTATGAAGGAAAACAACATCATATTGGGAGAAATGCTAACAAGGGAGAACGATTCAAATTTAGAGACACATGGGAGAGCATTTCCCAAGTAACAGATAAGCTGAGATCTGAAGGCTGATGATCTTTTTATTGTAGTTATTTACATACTTGGGTTTCCCCCTGCTAGATGTAAGGTCTTATATGCATATTCATCTTTATCTCCTCTACAGAATCTGACACAGGATCTTGCCTGTGGCTGGCTAGATAATGTTGCAGGTATTGAAAGGGAGCTGCCCACAGATCAAAAATTTAACTTGGTAAATTCAGCTTGGTTCTGGATAAATGTTTTAAGCTCTCTTTTGTCTTGAACTGGACACTTTGGACTGAGTTTTTGATGGATCAGGAGGCACTGAAATGGGGGTAAGGGGAGAAGGAAAGTTTGCTCCTTGCCAGGTCTTCACCACAAGATGAAGCTCAGGAGATACGCACATTAATTTTGCTCATATTAGTTTTCGGTCCCTTAGGAAAGCATTTGTGAAGGCATTCCATAGGTATTTTTATTTTTGCAAAGAATTTGGAGATTCTGTCATCAAATTGGGGAAGATCAGCTTAAAATTCAAAACATGGTGACTTTTGTAACTAGAACACATTCAATATCTATATTTTTTCTTTTAGTGGAAATATCTTTAATTTACCTATGAGGGTTTTTAGTAGTACTGCCACTGTGATAAATACATAAATTATATGCTATTTAGCCATCCTCACCAAAATTGACTTTTCAGTTGGCTGCCTCTACATGTCAAGCTTTCTTGGACAAAAGAATAAGACTGATTTCAAAGTAGAGTTGGTAAGTCCTCACACATTGCATTTGGAGATGAGTGAACAGGGAGATGTGAAGTGGTTTGGCTACAACACTAACTTTCCATGATTTCTAGAGTGGATTCAACTGGTCTGGCTGGGGAGGTGGGGGTTCCCATCCTCCTCACTTGTCTTTGCTTCAACTTAAATTCAACTTTCAGGATAAAACATCCCCAGTGCTCCTCTTCTGGGACTGATGAAAAACCAAACAAGTCATCTGGGGAAACAGTTGGAATCTAGACATTTACAGCAGGAGGCAGTTTGTCATATAGGACATGCAGGCTGGTGAGTCCAACTGGAGAGAAGCCCAGGCCTCTCCTGCCCAAAGGAAATCAAATCTCATCCCCCTTCCAAGCAGTGCAGCATCAAGGTGTGTTTGCAAGAATGGTAATTTTTTTTTAATTGAAGTACAGTCAGCTACAATGTGTCAGTTTCTGGTGTACAGCATAATATCCCAGTCATGCATATCCATATATATATTCATTTTCATATTCTTTTTCATTAAAGGTTATTAAAGATATTGAATATAGTTCCCTGTGCTATACAGAAGAAATTTGTTTTTTTAAGAATGGTAATTATCTTTAAGTAGTTCAGGTAATTATTATCTTTAAGTAGTTTAATATAAAAATATGATAGTGTTAGAACTGAAGTAAGAGAACTTTAGAAAAGAAGCAGCTTACTAAAAATGGAGGTTTCAGCGTGGCAGCACATCTATGGCAGCTAGAGCAGAAAAAATATTTACCTACATTAAAAACGTACTTAATGGTTTGTAGGGACTGAATAGAAAAGTAGCATTATTTTCTTTTATTCTTTTCTTTCAAAAAATATAACTGGATACTCTATTGTTGCAACACATTGTGATCTTTCTTAAGACATTTTCCAATTAATGGTACTGCTTCCTTAGGTGTGAGCTCCACAATTTAAATAGCAACTTATGTTCAAAGATATATTTCATGCTGTGTCACTTTATCAGAAGAGCAGTCTGCCATTTTTTGACTGCTAGTGACTTGTGGTTGAATCAGTGATACTTTTAAAAAGAACTCATTATCAGTCTAGTGGACAAAACATGTGTTATAATATAGTGCAGGATTTTAATTTTCAATGTCAGTGATTTTTGTCTGCATAGATGTGATGGATTGTGGGGGTCAGCTGAAGCAGTTTCAAATATTTCACATTTCAGGAAATTAGCAAGTTTAGACAGTCAAGGATAGCCTCCTATCTTCTTGGGATAAACCAGCTGTTCTTTTCCTATGAGCAGTGCTACTTGGAGGAGAGATTAAGAAAAAAAAAAAAAAAGACATGTTTCTATGACTGAGAGTTCGTCTCTCGAGGAACAGGGGAGCATTAGTAGCCATGCAGAGATCATTTTGTAAACATCACCAACAGACTTCATTTGAGAATTAAGGATGAATGAAATATGGGCTATGCTATATGGTGTTAATTCTAAAAAGTTCTTCATGGTTCTGTGACATTGCAGTCAATTTCACATCCTGTGAGAAGTCAGCAAATGGAAAAAAACAAAACAAAACAAAACAAAACCAGAATGGGAAGAGGTTAGAAGAACAGCATCCTGCAAGCTGACCTAAGGACATTTTTAGACAAACAATCCTAATCACTGATGGCCTGCAGCAGATTATTTACACATCTCTAGTGTTGGTTATTAGATGGATGCCTCGAATTATTCCAGCTATGGAAAGGTGAAATTGTGATGGTGTCAGGTTGAAACCTCATTTGAGGAATCCCACATTCCACAGTGACTAATGACTGGAAATTCAGACTTGATGATAGAAGGGACAGAAGTGAGCACAATGAAACAGCACTAGCACCAGAATACTTGTCATTTTTCAGAAGAGCCTTTTGAAACTGATCACTTACATTTGACCCCATACAGGCATATCTAAATTCCTAATACGGGGTTTCCATCTGGCCATATACTATTTGTAAACCTCCAGTATTTCCGTAAGAAAGTATTCTCACTCATAGTGAATTGAAAAGATTTTAGAAATCTGTGAGAGTTTTTATGTTAAGACCCTATCTTCTTATAGAATATGCAAAAATGAAAAAAATAAAGGAGCTAAATCTATTCTTTCTGTCATTCCCCACCAAAACATCCATCTGATCTCAAAAGTATTTTCCAATATTCATCTCCTCACCAACTATATTGCCACAACCTCTGCTACTGCCATGGGTCTTTATCACTATTTGCTTGGATTTCTGGGATAATGCCTTCTTTGGGCTCTTTGTCTCCTGCCTTATTCCCTTGTAATTTTTTCTACACATTACTAAAAAATATAATCTTATAAAATTCAAACTTAATCATGTCATAGCATATATTAGAACTCGTCAGTGGCTTTCTTTAACTTACAGCACAAATTTTAAACTCATAAAATTGTACACAAGACTGCCTTTCGTCTCCAGCACCCTTATGGATATCCTGTGGGTCAGTTAGGCTGAAATATTCATTATTTTCCAAACTTAGAAGCCTAGAATTTACCCTCTGCTGACCTCTTCACTCTTACCCTGCACACCCCGCCTCCCACACCACTCTCTTACTGCTCCTAACCATGCTGCTGAAATGGAGGTTTCCCTGGGAAACCTTCCCTTACTCACCATTATGAATTTGGTTTACCTTCCTCAGTTCTCAATAACACAAGGCTACGTTCATGTCTTTCTTAGCATCTAGACTCTATTTTTAATGTGAATTTTCAGGAATGACTTTATCATTGAAGTGTAACTTACTGGAGGCAGTAATCGGGTCTTATTTACTTTTAGATCCCTCATAAAGTGTCAGGCAGCACAATAAATAAGCTATCAAGGTTTGCTGGAAGGATGAATGTCTAAGGCTTAAGTGTTAATTCTAGGAATATTTGTATTTTGAGTGAGATCAAAACTTACATTAAAGAAATGAGTCTCAAATTGTGGAATTTCAGGCTTAGGCCAGCTGATGAGTGAGGCATGTGCGTGTGTGTGTGTGTGTGCTAAGGGACGCAGCAGGAATGTGGGGAGGCAGGAATGTAGGCAATAGGGATACTTTTAATCTCAAAATACTTTTCATAATATCAGATAGTTGGCTACTCTATCAGTGAGGTATATCACTAATATAACTAATCTGATTATTCATCATAGTGACTTAAACACATTAGGACTTATTTTTCTCTTGCAATGAGAAGTCCGGAGGTAGGTAATTGCTGGCCCGGTGACTCAAAAATGTCAGGACAGACGTCTCTATGATTCTCTTAATCTTTTTCTTAAGGCCCCCAAATGGCTGTCAGAACTCTCCTCATCCGGATCCTGTTCCAAGTGGGAAGCAGGAGAAAACGTGGAAAGGAGGGTGCTCAGGGAAAATGTAGGTGAAGACTCATGTCACTTCTGGGAACTGAATGGAACCAGTGCCAAATCTGAGGTGAGCACCACACTTGATTAAATAACTATAGTTTGTTATGCTCCTCTTTATTAGGTTTAAAGATAATGAACTTATTGACGCTTTTGGAAGGTCAGTGAATGTAAGTGTATAAATTGTGTTCCAGATGAAAACTCATGGTTTAACCTATTACTCTATTTAACCGTACAGAATTGTATTCTTTCCACTAAAGTCCATCAACAAAACACTCAACTTGCCTATATTATTTACCGAGATTTATTAAGTCCTTACTCTGTGCCAGGTATTGTGCTTGTCTCTGGGGATATAGAATATAAGAGAACATAAGACAGCAGTACAGTCTTCTTGCCCTCTACAAGTTCATTACTGAGTGGAGGAAACAAAGAAATCAACAGGTAATTCTTAGAATAGGTGATACATTCAATCAACAAGGCAGGCTTTAGGAGATTTGGACAGGTGACAACTGGGCCCACTCCAGTCTGGACAAGGGAAGACAAAAACCAAGAAGATCCTCATGAAAGAACTGACAGCCTGTCTATGCTTTTCTAAAGAAGTGAAGGAGTTGAGGGAACATGACATTAGCCCCAAATAGATTAAAAAGTTGATGTTCAAATATAGGAAGGTGTGAGTTTAAGGTGTACTACAAGATCAGTAAGCCCTGGATATATTTCCAAAGGTTACAATTGTATATTTGTCTGAATCACTAAATTCTGAGATATTAATCTTGCAATAGAATATTATTCTTGCAATAGAATTTCCTTTTCAAAACTGTTAACTCCTAGAGCAGATATCCACAGAGCCTCCGCAAGAAATGGATGCTGGTGATCACTTTGACTCCCTGACAGCTGAGTGACTGTTATCTGAACCCCATAAGGGTTCAGGAACCCTTATGGAACATGTGGAGTGTGATGAGTTTAGGGTGAAATATGTGCTTTAGACATCTGGGGAACATCTGAATGGAAAGGGAGAGTAGGCAGTGTGATATACAATCTTGGAGCTTAAAATTAAGCTCTGGGGTAAAAATGTAGATGAGAATTCCTTCATTCATTCCACAAATATTTATTGATCACATAATGTTAGATGTTGGAAATACAATGTTGAATAAGAAAAAAATTCCCTACCCTCAAAATGTTTGCATCAGCATCATAGAGACAGAGAAGTAAAGGTTTTGAAGTGACCATAGGTGGCATTTAAAACTAGAAAGTTAGGTTACTTCCAAAGTGCAGAAAGAGTGTGTCCAGTGAGAAGAGATGACTCATCATGACATCTGAAGTGAACTAACTTTTAAAGGAGAACAGAGGCAGACAAGGAAGGACTCTAAAGAGAAACTGAAGGGCACCACCTGGAAAGGTAGAAAGAAAATCATAACAGAGTAGTATCACAGAAATCAAGACAGGTGTGATTTTGATAAAGGGAGCCAAGGTTCTCAAAGGCTAAAGGAAGGGCCAGAAGCTCAGGACTGAAGGTATCCAATGGCTTGAGGAATTAGGAGGTAATTAGTGATCGGGAAGGGAGAATTTTCAGTGAACTAACAAGAGGAAGAAATATTTCAATTTGAGGAATAAATGGGAGCTGAAGAAGACATAATAAATGTCACTTGCTCATTTCCTTTAAACATAAGACAAAACACCATAAATCTCCTAGAAGAGAACATAGGCAAAACATTCTCTGATATAAATCTTATCAATGTTCTCCTAGGGCAGTCTACACAGGCAATAGAAATACAAGCAAAAACAAACAAATGGGACCTAATTAAACTTATAAGATTTTTCACAGCAAAGGAAACCATAAAGAAAATGAAAAGACAATCTATGGAATGGGCAAAAATATTTGCAAACAATGTGACTGACAAAGGCTTGATCTCCAGAATACACAAACAGCTCATACAACTCAATAACAAAAAAACAAACAACCCAATCCAAAAATGGACAGAAGACCTAACTGAATATTTCTCCAAATACATACAAATGGCCAATAAGCACATGAAAAAATGCTCAGTATCGCTAATTATCAGAGAAATGCAAATCAAAACTACAATGAGGTATCACCTCAGACCAGTCAGAATGGCCATCATTCAAAAGCCCATGAACAATAAATACTGGAGAGGGTGTGGAGAAAAGGGAACCCTCCTACACTGCTGGTGGGAGTGTAGTTTGGTGCAGCCATTATGGAAAACAGTATGGAGATTCTTCAAAAAACTAAAAATAGACTCACCATATGATCCAGCAATCCCACTCCTGGGCATACATCCAGAGGGAACTCTAATTTGAAAAGATACATGCACCCCAATGTTTATAGCAGCACTATTTACAATAGCCAAGATATGGAAACAATCTAAATGTCCATGTCACATGACTGGATAAAAAAGTTGTGTTATATTTATACAATGGAATACTACTCAGCCATAAAAAATAAAACAATGCCATTTGCAGTAACATGGATGGACCTAGAGATTGTCATTCTAAGTGAAGTAAGCCAGGAAGAGAAAGAAAAATAACATACCAGTTACATGTGGAATCTGAAAAAAAGACACAAATGAATTTATTTACAAAACAGAAACAGACTCATAGACATAGGAAACAAATTTATGGTTATCAGTGGGGGAAGTGGTTGGGAAGGAATAAATTGGGAGTTCAAGATTGCAGATATTAACTACTATATATAAAATAGATAAACAACAAGTTTATATTTTTAGCACTGGGAATATTCAATATCTTGTAGTAACCAATAATGAAAAAGAATATGAAAAGGAATAGACACATATATATGTATGACTGAAATATTATGCTGTACACCAGAAATTGACACAACATTGTAAACTGACTATACTTCAATAAAAAAGTTTTTTGAAAAGATCCAAGAGACAGGATATATCTAAATGTAGGAAACGATGTCGATAATTTTTGGAACAACCGCCTCCAAAGGAATTCAGAGAAAGTGGGATTTAGTGAGAGGGTGGGAGGAATTAGCCTGCAATCTGTGATCCCTTCCAGCAAAAACTGAGAGAATATGGGGTTCCAGGATTTGGGTACAAGTGTGTCTAGGGAATTGAGAGAATACCCGATGACCTGTATTTCTCTGTATATTTAGGATTTGAGATCGCCAAGAGAATGGTGAATGTTTAAAAAGCTGTCACGGCATGTTGGAGAGAGAGTTGCTTAGAAGCTCATCAAAGGATTGCCAGGTGGCTTTGATATTCTATCTGAAGTTAAGAGACCCTCATATGTTCTGTGGTACCAGTTCCCATCACTGTGTGGTTTTTCTCTAGAGGACCTAAGAACGTAGGTTCAGGAGCTGAGGAAGGCCATGATTAAATACAGGACTGAGGGAAGGCTGACTGGGAGGGTGAGGAGGGGGTTGGGATTTGAAGGTATCATCAAAAAATGGTTTAAGTCAAGTCCTCCTAGATTTTTCCTCGTCAAAAACTTGTGCTGTCTTCTGTAGCTAAAGCACACTGAGATGCCGAGATAGAGCTCTTCGTTTTCTGAAAACAGAATAGGCAGAGCTCTCAGGCTGGTTATCTTTAGTGGTGTAAGGAGCCTTGAGCATTTAAAATGCTAAAATAAAATGCTAAATTTAATTAAAATATTAAAATAAAAATGTTATATTTTTATTATGTAATGCAAATGGTTGGAAAGCACTGGTTTAGGTGATTTGGGAGCTCTGCAGGTTCCAGATGGCAGTGCTGCTCTAGGAAGCTTTGACTTAGAGGAAAGAGTTGCTTCTACTCCTAAGGTAGAGACCCAGGAGTAAAGGGAATGACAGAGCTGTCAGGAAAGGGTGCTGTGGCCAGAGAGAATAGAAATAAAGATTTCAGACTTGGGTGTAGCTGTTCAAGTGATTAGCTGGACTGGAGGGGAGGAGACCGGCAAGGACTGGGGTTTGGACTAGATTTTCCCCAGAGATGTACAAGGTCACCTGGGAGAGGGAGAGTCAAGATTGCCAGCACCTCCCTTCTTTTACACCCGGCCCTTCCTTGCCTTTCCTCCCTCTGTTCTGGTGAGACTTTAATCATGGATTGTATTTTAAGGATGCATGTGGATTGAAACTGGAACTTTCAGATGCTAGGGCAGCTCTAGTGATCAGAACTAATTTTTTTTTTTTTCATTTGAACCAGTGGTTCCATAGCTAAAAACGAGTTTGGAGGTCATATATCAGAAGCAATGGATAAACTCAATACCCTTCAGGGAACCCTACATAAATTCTCATTCTTTCAGTTGAGATCCAAGTTGTTGTATATTTTGTTACAAAACTTTTTTTAATTTAAATTCTTTTTTCCTACCTCATAAACCACAAGGGCATAAATCTTATTTTCATATCTGATTTTTCAGATATCTTTGTTGTAGATGATACTGTTGAATTTAATGTCTATCACTTTCCTGTATGATTTTCAGGTGCCGAATAACTCACATCAGCTAACTGTAATTTGTTCATCATACCACACACAGACACACACAAAAATCCTGAAACAATACACTCTTTTGCAGATATCTCTTAAGACAAGCTCAAGTCTGTAGCATGCTCAATAATTGCTTTTATGTAGATGAGGCAGTCTGTGATCCTGTGACTGGTCAGAATTTCTATTCATGTGGCCTCTACTTTTCACATCAGAGACACACCGTTAAGAGATGTTTGCAGATAAAGGTTCTTCTTTCTTTGTTCTATGTTCACTTCTAGAGAAGCCTTACTTGGAAACTCACACTCTTCTTAAAACATTAAGCCAGGAGAGAATTCTTTATTTTTCTGTTTTACTATCCTATTCTTTTATTTCACATTTTCTTCCCTTACCACCACCTTTCCTTTTCTCTCTTTGCTGCAACTTTATCTAACTTCATGAAAGATTCTTTAGGAGGAATTGTGGTCTTTCTTTAGATACCAAAAGGCTAGGTGTTAAACTACAGGTAGTATTATTCAAAATTTAAAAGCTATTACCTAAAAATTTCATTTCAGAAAAATGCAGCATTTTATGAAAGGCTACATTTTGTAGTTCCAGCAGGAGAAATGTGATATAATGTGTTACTAAATTGCTAGTAAAATAAAATTTTCAGATTATACGATTTTTCAGTGTGTATCCAAATATGTGTAGTCTTACTGATGCTGCTCCAACAAATTGCAGTCACTCAAAATGAAATGTAATAGGCTTCTTTAAAGGATTTGTGGCAATAATGTTCAAATCTGTATTTGTGAAGAATGAACTGTTCAAATCTAAACATGGGAGTGATAACTGGAAATCTGTTGATAGATATTTCAACTGAACTTTCACAAAAGGAGAGAAATAAAACTAACTTTTTTCAGATTGTGCTCATGTTTAAGATAAGGGGAAAGAAAGTGGTTTCTGCTATTAGATCCAGTGTTAAAGTGCAACCACAAGAGGAGAAATGGTTTCAGAATGCTCTGTGAAAGCAGCAAAAATGAAATGAAAATCTAAATGTGTGATGAAAAGTGAACTATCTCTCAAGGGCAGATTTTTCAAAGGGGACTTACCCTAAAATCTCTTCAGATGTTCAATCTGTGGTATGAACATTTAATCTTTTTTGCTTAGCTTTGAAATTGTACCCATTTAAATCTGCCTTGTGCCATTTTAGAAAGGTCTACACATTTGAGAAGGTGTCAGAGTCATTTCTCAAATTAATGCCAAAGGCAACAGACAAGGCCTTTCAATTTATTTTACTGGGGCTGTAATTTCAAAGAGACAGGGAAATGCAGACATACCAACTAATTCCTGTATTTTGCTAAACGATTGTTGAAAGAGATAGTTTAGCTTGTGCTATTATTCTAGAGAATTTGAAGTGGCTGCTACGTGTACATCTTTGAAGGATTTAATGCAGATTCATATATATTGAGACTATGAGAGAGTCTCTCCCTGACTCATTCAGAACTCTTTCTAATAATCTTGTGATATGCTTGGATTTTTCCTAAAGCATGAAGAAGGGTGGAACAAGAATGCCCAAGGAGGAAAGGTGAGAATTAAAGTGACATATTTCTTATCAAGTAAATTAAATTGACTGCTGTGTGGAAACTATCCCTTAATATCCTTTTAAAGTGGCCTAGAATTGTCTCTGTTTTGCAACTTAGTGCCCTCTGGTTCTATTTTGTCTTGGAAATATTATATTCTAGTGTAGAAAATTAAATATGCATGAAAACCTTCAAGTTAACATTGGAAGTATATTTTTAAATGATTGTTTTTAAAAATGGATTTTTTCTTTACTAGTGAATAAAGTTCACGTGTCTATAAGCTATTCAGCTAGATGTCTGTGTGGTTCTTTTCTGAACTAATGGTGTCCGACTAAGGGAATTGTCTGAGACTTCTTTTAACAAGCTACCTCTTATTTCATTTTTTTCTATGTTTTACTCACTGTTTCTGGGACCCCTCAGTAGTTATCTTCACTCTTGAAGTAAAATCATTTTACTCATTAATTTAATTCATTCATTTAGGTATTTGTTGATTGTATAAATATCTTGGAATTTATTCACTTATCTATTCAGTAAAATAAATCAAAAGAATACTGAACACTACTCAAAATAATGTGTGTTTCTGGGTGCTTGGGGTATTCATTAATTACTAGCACTGACTTTTTCTTTTGAATAGCTTGCAGCGTACCAGAAGGTGTAACATGTGTTCAGAAATAACTATAAACAAGAAAGAAAATGGTGCTTCAGGAGAAGAGAAGACCATTCCTTAAGGTAATTCAAAAGAAGATGAAATTAGCCACATATTGATATAGTATTTCATTTGCATTAACCTCTCTGTCTTGCAACCAGGAATTCTTTCAAATTGATGATTTTGGGAGGAAAAGATGTACAACTGGAACCTGCTTAAAAGAGACATTTTCATCAAGCATCTTCTGAACAATTCTGGACCTGTCACCTTTATCTGTTTCTAAGTACTGAAACCCAGATTCCTGCCTGCCTTCCTTCAGAAGTCAGCTTCCTCTAATTTACGGTGGAAGAGGGTGGAGAAGACAGTTCAGTCCAGGTGTCTCTCTTCAGTCTTCCTTATGGTCATACATTTTTTTCCAGCTGCTCCTAGAAGTCTCCTCAAGGATACCACACCAGACTGGGAAAATCTACAAAATCTGTTTTATGGTACGTATGGAACCATTTTGAAAGGGAATCCCAAAGTAGGATAGGACATATTTCAAAACTTGGTAAACAGGATTTTCCTCAGAGTGCCAGAGAGAGAGAGCACCTAAGTAAGTTAGGCCTGTGGTCTGACTTGATTCTACTTCCCTGAGATTCTTGCCCTCTCCTCTAGCATCTTCTTTAGTTCTCTGTGCTAATCTCCAGCCGCACCTCTCATTAATTGCCATCCCCTTTGCAGGAATGCTCCTACTCTCTGCGTCCAACTCCTTCTCCCTCCATTTGTTCAGTCTGAGGTCTTCATCTGGAGAAGAGCCATGAGGGCCATCAGAATGATTAGAGATAAGGTTGAAATATAAGCCCTCATTGTTGTTTCTGGTTTTGTTACTCTGGACAATTCAACCAATGTGAACTGCAGATACATTTATTAAACTGTAAGATGCAAAGGGCAAACATACGCAGCTTTCTCAAAGACAAACATTAATTTTCAGGAACAGCCAAAGTCCAAACCCATACTGAGAAATGAAACGTTTCCTTAATTAACAAGCTCCATTTCCCTTCCCACGGGGTCAGTGTATCTGTAAGATCTTACTGAGTTACAAAATCACATCAAATTTTAATGCCTTAATACAGCAACTGTTTATTTAGCTTTTGTTTCCACGTGTTGGCAGTTTGGGCTGGGGTTATATGACCACTCTCTCCTGATTGTAGCTGATTGTGTCTCACTCTTGTGTCTGCTGTATGCTGGTCACTCACCTGGGGCATGGTTCACGATGGCCTCATTTACACGTCCAGGGTAGCTCATTGTTAGCTGGGATGACAGGACTGCCTGGGCTATGTGTCTCTCATCATCTGGGATGTCTGCTCACATCATCCAGTGCACCTGCTCAGTTCACATCATCCAAAAGACTTACATAGTGGGGCTTATTCATGTGGCAGCTAAAGGGTTCCCAGAGCAACAAGAAGGCAAGTCCCAAGTGCAAAGAACTTTCAGCCCTTTACTGTGTCAGCTAAAGTACCTTGAACCAGTGCAAGTCACATGACCCATCCAGATTTAAGCGGTGGAGAATGCATGGGAGGATCTATGAAGCTATGTGGCCAAATTGTGGATACCGGGAGGGAGAAAACTTGAGGCCACTCTAAAAAACTCCATAAGACCAATTTTTGTGTAGAGTAGAAATTGTTTTTCCTGCTTAGAGCCTACCAGAATAAGAACGGAACTACACATTATGCTGTAATGACTGTCTCCTTTTCTAGCCTCAGAAGGAGTCCCAGCTGACAATTCTTTACTTCCCCATGAGCTCCCCCCTGAAAATGGGGAAGAGGTGAGGCTGGGGGCAAGAGGAGAGTGAGAAGAGTTACCTAATTTCTCCTTTTGCCATTGGCATTGATAGAGCCAACTCTAGAGACAGGAAAAATGTGAGACCAAAGAAAATAGTCTGATTTGGTCATGCTGTGAGCTGTGGGAGCACTGCCCAGAAGAACCAAAGTTACTATTCAACTATGTAAAACAACCACTTGATTTTTGTTGTTGCCGTTTTTCTAATTTTTAACTTCCTTAAAAATGTCTAGACAAACCATAGATCTTTAGCCAAATAGAAACATCAGTAATGTAGAAAGTTCACACAATTTGAAAGATTTAAAAAACCCACTGGGCTAAGAAGTTATCTCCTAAAATACCTACTAAAAGGCAGATGTGTTTCCAGAGAGTGAAGGCTGGAGAAATAAAATATATAGACAGAAAACATACCTTTGACACAATGGAATTTAGTAGAGAAAAAAAAATTTATGAAGGAGGTAGAAGGAAGGTATAATGATATATTCCATGGGGGTGGCCTAAGAAGTCAGGAAGAGGCCTGGGGGGGGGGGCGCTAGATTCATATGGAATTTTCAGAAAAAGAAGGTGCAGAGGGGGATGCTTCACAGTCAGCCTGGCACCTGCCATCACACTTGGCATCCACATTTTCTCCTGATATGATACTCAACTTTCACCTTTAAGAAATAGTCAGTGACAATAGAGTAAAAAATGTTGCCAAGTTGCATCCAAATATGAAAGTTTCACTAACAAAACATTTTTACCATGTTTTTTCTTTTATTTAAAGAATAAGATTTATACTGTGTTTGTCTCTCTAATGTATCTTTTTTAAAAGAGGAAAAGTTCATAGAAAATTTAATGTGATACACTTTTACTGACAGATAGTCCAATAAAACTTCTCAGCAAAAGCCATGAGTGGCCAGAGTTTGCATTTTTATTTATTTATATTTCCCTCCACTTTTGTCATTATATTAAAAACTGCAAACATTCATTATACTATGTTAGAAGATGTATATATTAATGAGGTTTGTGGCCAATAATATTGCAGTTTATAATCTACTGGAGTCCACACAGTATACCCCACAGATGTATAGTGAAGTAGATAACCAGAAAATTGAACAAATCAAGTTGGGAAGCCATAAATGAGTCAGGAACTAAATGCATTTTATGGGGTTTTCAGTGAGAAAGACACATCCTATGTGCATGTTTAGACCACCTGGGGTGGGATCGAATGACCACCTTTCTGAGAGGCAAGGGTTTATAAAAGAGATGGTATTTCCACAAGTTCTTTCTATGAAAGAAAGGTGAGAGTTTGGTCATCTGATAATACTTCAGGCTCTTTACTCTTCTGGTATTGTTGGTAGTTTGAAAGTAGCCTTTTATCTTACTTATTCTTTTAGCATAAAAGTTTTTTTCCAGTTTTACTGAGATATAATTAACATATAACTATGTATAGGTGTACAACATAATGATTTGATATATACACATATCATGAAATGATTACCATAATAAGTTCAGACCTTTCGTCTTTGTCTTGAATTCTTGATTTCTTAATGATGGCATTAAATTGAAAATGGGTGTAATTACTTAATTGGAAAATACATAAACAGCTGGAACTGAAATTAACTTGGTATACCTTTTCTTCCTGCTTCTGTCTATTTTTATTAATATATAGATTTTAGACTTCTTGCTTTTCATTTGTGACATCTTAAGTCCAAGAAGGCTCTTTTTACACAAAATGTCCAGACCCCCCTGCCACTGGGGTGTCTTATGTTCTAGGATCTAGTTTCCTAGTACATCTGTAGGCAGCTCTTGCTTTTATCTTCTCAGCTAAATTAGTTCCTGCCTGTTAAAAAAGGGGAAGTGGTGAACCGCCCCCACGGAAGGCTTTATTTGGTTTTTAAAAGCGGGTTTGTTACGATCCTGCTGTGGTTATTATAAGAGACAATTTTAGCACTTTGAGCTGTGTGTTTTCCAGAGGAAGTGTTTAAAGAAGAATTCTGCAAAATGTTGAAGGTTAACATTTCAGCCCTGCTGGTTGTTAAAGGTCAGGATATGTTTCAAGATTAAGTTTGAGAGAATTCTTGGGTAATGTGAGTGACAGGAATTAATAAGGAAATAGACCACAGTGTATCCACACTTTCTTGTTCCTACAACTCACTATTCAATAGACACTGAAAATTTTTTGCATTTCATTTCCTTTTCAAAGGAATGCATTGTTGGAAACAACTCAAAGGGCTATCCCAAGTGCTAGTGGGTGGTAATTTTACTTGCAAACAACAGAGTGTTACAGTGGTGAAAGAGGACACCGATAAATGTCTAGGTCTTAAATTATTGATCTATGTGGCTTATATTTCCACATGCAAAATTCCTTGACACAATACAGCATTAGTGCTTGTTTAGGATGTGAGATTGGAATAATCTGTTGGAACTGTGATGTAGTAACTTGAAATTTCATACATTTTATTAAAAACCTACATAGGTAAATGGGTACTTTGACAATGAAAGAAATACTAGTTAATCTAAGGCAAAGTTAGTTTCATAGTTTTTAATGGTGTCCCTCAAACAATTCCTTGAAATTTTGACTTTGACTTTTTGTTTCTTATGGAGAAATCACTTGTTTTGACACATGCAGAGGAATCATATGTGAAACTATATCATTGCTTCAGTCCCTGGGACATGGTAGGTGCTCAGTTAGTGTGGAATATATTATAGCCAAACAATAGGGAATGTCAAGGAAATATTAATTATCTATAAGGAAATATGAAATACCTATTAGGCCTAAAAATGTCCTTCCAAGAGAATAAAAGAGGAAATTGGAAAGAACCTGAAAATGCCAATGACTGACAATCTTTTCTCAAAGGTCATCCAGAGAGAACCAAAGGGCTCATTACCACACATACCTTTCTAATTTCCCAATCTGCAATGAAGATATTTGCCAACAGTCTTTTATTTAAGCAGGTAGGAAGAAATTCTCCAAATAGTAACTATATTACACTTCAAATGCTCTTGCTATGGGCCATGCAGAGTGCTAAGTGACCTACATGTGGGGGTCTCTATCAATCCTAACAAGGCCTGGCGAGGTAGGTAACAGTACCACCTTTGAAGCAGTAAGTATGGAAGCCAGGATTTGAACCCAGGCACTTTCTAACCTGAACACTGGGATACACTCTACATTACTTAAAGTTAGCTCCTATGCTCTGGTTAGTAGCCATTGTCAGCTTTGAGATATTGGCACTGAAGCTCTATTCTGTGCTCTGCAGACTCATCATCATCACTGACTAAGCCTGTGCTCATTCTGTTTACTTCTCAACAGAATCTCATCTCTGCGCTGGTTGGTACAATAGCTTAATTTTTGTATGTGCTGCTTTGTTTTCTGCCACTTTCCTACTCTTTCTTCTCTTCCCCACCAGAGAAGTGTACAGATTACAAAGGAGAATTGTACCTGCTTACAGTTCATTAAAATTTTTTCCCAAGTGCAAAACTTTCTACAGCAACTCAAACTAGTGACATTTTTCAAGAAATGCTCATTACGATTATTAGTGCTTTTTAAAAAATATAACTTTGAGGGCCCACAAGGTCTCCATCCCTACACAGCAAACACATCATGAGTACAAGATAATGTTTATGCTAGAAAGTAGGAGAAATAAGACTGTCAGTTGCCTCTGTTTTACTCACTTGTTAGTAATTGTAGGCTTGCACGTTGCAAACCTCCCTTTAAGGCAGGCTTTTTGCAACTGCTTGTTCTCGTCACTTAGTATCACTTTTACTTCTGCAGCGTCCACCGCCACAGGGCTGCATCTGACAGCTCAGCAGATTCCCGCTCTGCAGCTCCACCTCAGTTCCTCCTCCTCCATCTCTAATCTCTCAACACATAACTCAAGATGTGGCATCCTGCTTTCCAGTTGTGACATTTTAATCCACTGCCCCCACTTCCTGTGTTATTCTTTCATTTTCTGTTCTATCAGTGATAAAAATATCATTTATTCACTATCGCAATTTTTACATTTAATTTTATCTGTGTTAGTTTCATACAATGGCCTGTGTTGCATTTTTGCAACTACATTAAGAGCTCCTCAGAACTACAATGTTAATTTCTTTAATGTCAACAAAGGACAATGAGGACGTTGAATGCCAGTAGATATGAAAAATAAATCAGAATGCACCCTGCTACCCCCTACTCAAGGCCCCATTCTCAGCATCTCCATTTCTCCCAGTAGTTTTCCGGTAGTATTCCATAGGCCTCTCCGCTTATAAAGGATTGTCAGAGATATATTTGGTACAGCTGTCTAATTCTTCTATATCTTGTCTATCAGAGACTTGGGTTTCCTCCTTTTTCAATATTTCTCAAATTCACCCATTTATTTCCTTTTAAAGTATCCCACTACTGGTCAGATTCTTATGATAACATGTCTGCATTAGGGATTTAGCCTTATGGTTAGTATGAATAGACTAACTCATCTTTCCCCAGATCCAACCTACCCTGCTTCCTAAAACATCTCTAGTTACAGGAACTATACTGTCCTCTTGACCTATCAACTTCCAGTTCTTTAGCCATATATAAAAGTCTGGGACTATATACATTTTTCTCATTGCTCCCTAATACATGCAGTCTCCTTTCATCAGACTGATTTCATTCATTCTCTCTCCACATACACTATATGCATTCCTATCTCTTTTCTTTCATTAAGTTGCTTCTGGGGATTGAGGATGTCTTGGCTACTATCCTTTGCTTATACTCCAATTAGATCTTCTTGTGTCCTTCATTAAATATTATCTAGACATTCAATTCTATTTTAAAAAACACACAATTATCTTTCCCAAATGTTCAGTCTGTAAAAAAAAAAAATTTACTCTGTAATTTAACTTTTGATTGTTTTTAAATTATTCTGTTTACTTGCTTTACTCAACATGTAGATTGTAATGTCCTTAATGTCTAGATTAGATGTAATTTCCTTATTGTTTAGACATCATTAAATGTTCAAGAAGCATTCTGGTTCAAAATTTCATCATGGTCCTCATTATCAACAAAGACCTTCTGCATTTTCAGACTACGGAAAAAAGTTGCCAGTTTCCAAAGGCTTGGGTTTATGCTTGCTAAGCAACAAAGAGATTCTGAGCAGAGTACTAAATCTGTAAGTGGTCTTTTTTTTTTTTTTTCTGCTTCTAAAATAAAAAGTACTGTTAGCAGCAACTTAAAGATTTCTCTATCCATAGGAGAAAATACTCTGTAAGATCAGATTCACATTGTTTTAGACTCATAGACATAGTAAACAATCTTGTGGTTACCGGGGGAAAAAGGGTTGGAAAGGATACATTTGGGATTTGGAGATTTGCAAATATTAACTAGTATATATAACAATAGATTAAAAAACAAATTTCTTCTGTATAGCACAGGGAACTACATTCAATACCTTGTAATAATCTTTAATGAAAAAGAATATGAAAATAAATATATGTATATATATGTATGACTGGGACATTATGCCTTACATCAGAAATTGACACATTATAACTGAGTATACTTCAATAGTAAAAACTACATTTGATTAAAAAAAAGGTTCAGGTTGTTTTAAAAAAAGAGCTTCAGTAAGTCATATGCTATATTCACTGTTAGTTCAAAAGTAAGAAGGCCCTTCTCTCATTTTCTTAGAGCAAAGCTCTAGGCAATTAGAATACATCAAAGTGGCTAAAAGGATAGAACTTTACTTTCGTTCCCTCCTGATCACCTGTGCAGAATATTCTCACCGTTGGGGGCCATTGGTCTTGTGGCTTTGTTTCCTGCTCACTAACTAGACTGGTGGTTGATGGGCTGAGGGTGTGACTTTGCTCATTTCCTTTTTGTCACCTCACAAAGCCCTGGTTTGTTTGCTTTATCTAAGACCTCTCTGCTACCTAGCTAAGCCTGGCTTCCTGTCCTGGCTTCCTATGCACTGTGTCTCCATGGTCCCAGCTCAGCTGGAAGAAAATCAACTGAGGGTCTAAAAGTCTACTGAGTTTTTAATGACTTCCTCAAACTTCTCACTTACCCTTCTGTGCTGGCAACAGCCAGGTCAGAGGAGAAGGCAGTAGGGATGGCTCAAATATTTCAATTTTAGCACAATAAAAATGCCAAGCTTTCTGCTAGCTGAAACTGCATGGGGTACGGGAGGGGATGGAAATTCTAGGGCAGAGCACTGTTTTCCATTGTGTGTATGTGTTTGGGTTAAATAATACTCCCCTGTGCCTCCTGCTGGTGAGGAACGGTGAGAATTTGACATCCCTTCATGGTGGCACTTAAGGGAATCTTTCCTACTTACTCTAAAGAGGAGTAGAGGATTTTGGATCTGGTGTGAGCCAGAAGTCTGGATTTAAAAACAACAGTGGTGAGCTCATAGTCAATATTAAGGACAGATGGAGCTTTCAGAGTGGAAAAGGAACAGCCTTCCTAGAGATGATATGGAGGTCCCACCTCCTGTAGACAGTGAATATGGACATTTCTTCCCCAACCAAGCGTGAACTCTGTGAGAGAGGTTTCTTTGGAAAGAGTTGAACTTGGTAGAGGATCATTCTAACAGGAGGGACTTTTCAGGTGTCTTCCTTATACTTACATCTCTGACAAGTGTGGATATAAATTCCAGAGACATGGCTGTAGATATGATGGCACAGGCTTACACTATACCAATGCAGGGTGAATATTCAACTGTCTAAAACCAGTGCACACCACCCAAGGGCAAGCAAAAACCACCTGTGGGTAACCTATGTCTGTAAATCCTCTGAAGGTTACCATAGGCCTTGGAATGAAAGCTTAAGAGTCTTTATCAAATTATATATAAATTGGCGCAGCTGCTAAGGAAAACAGTATGGAATTTTCTCAAGAAATTAAAAATAAAACTACCAAATGATCCAGCAATCTCAGTTCTAAGTATGATTCTGAAGAAGATGAACTATCTCAAAGAGCCATCCTCACTCTCATGTTAACTGTAGCATTATCCATAATAGTCAAGCTATGGAAACAACTTAAGTGTCCACTGACAGATGAAAGGAAAAAAGAAAATGTGTGTGTGTGTGTGTGTGTGTGTGTATATAAAATATATATGGTATATTATTCAGCCATTAAAAAAGGACATCCTGCCATTTGTGACAGTATGGATGGATCTTGAGGGCATTATGCTAAGTGAAATAAGACAGAAAAAGACAAATACTATCTGAATTCACTTATACGTGGACCCTAAAAACAGCAGATTCATAGAAACAGAGTAGAATGGTGGTTTTCTAGGGGCTGAGAGGTGGCAAAAATGGGGAGATAATGGTCAAAGGGTACAAACTTTCAGTTTCAAAATAAATAAGTTCCAGGGATCTAATGTACAGCATGGGAGTATAGTTAGTGATACTGTATTGCATACTTGAAAGTTGCTGTGAGAATAGAACTTTAACGCTTTCACTAGAACAACCACAACAAAATGGTAATTATGTGAAATAAAGGATGTGTTAACTAACCTTATTATGATAAACATTCTGCAATATATACATCTATCAAATCATCACATTGTATACCTTAAATTTACACAATGTAATATATCAATTACACTACAATAAAGTCAGGGGAAAAAAAGCTGATGTGCTTTTGGGTGCCTTGATTGAGGCCATAAGCAAGTAGTCCTGCTTATTTATTTTTGCTTTGTCATGACATACACACATATACTACTATTATGTGGAATATATATACATATACACAGATATATATAATATATATAAAGCATATATAATCATGTATAAATGTATATAAACATACATGTATTTTTTATTAGGTAGTGTTTTACTACATTATTAAAAATCCTCAATTAACACTTCTCAGATGACACTTTATATTTTAACAAATTGGGAATGAGAGAAATGTACAGAAATGGAGATGCTAATATGTATTAGAATTTTTGAAATACTGACTTGGTGGTTTGGGGTGCTAAACTGAATGTAGTCTTTAAGACTTGGTGACATTATACCTTCCCCAAAGAATGATCAGAATTTCCATTTCTCAAGGTAGGAGATAAAACTGAAATAAGGTGAAAGTTCTTCCAAACATTCTGAGGTACACATGGCATATACCAACAATTTCTACATTTTCTACACAAGGAATATACATTATCTAACCCCTTTGTTTTTTCATATTTTAATTAGCTCACAGTTATAAATCCTGATATGAATATAGAATAAGGTAATAAGGTGTAAAATTTCAGAGTTCAAGCATAATATAAAGTGAGCTACTGATTTTTGAAAAAAGGCATTTTTAAAAGAATATGAATTTAATCTTCTAATAAAACTTAGAAGTCATTATTTAGACTGGCTTCTACTTTCAGTTCAGTATTTCACAATGAAAAAGTAATAAAAAGCTAAATGGGAAATGGTAACTGAAACATAAAAAATACTTTTTTTTCCCCAAAATGATGTTTTACTACTAGAAAATATTTAATAAGTAATAACCTTAAGTTTTCCAAAATACCCCCTCTTTCAACTTGGGCCCTTTAGAAATAATAGTGGCTCGTGAAATTCTCCAAATTTAAAAAAAATGAGTTTAGGAAAATGATTACATGGAAGTATATCAGTATAGTGCCAGGAATAGTTAATTCAGTTCTATAGCTAATGAAATAATTATAAGCAGCTCTATGAAGGGGAAATTTTCTTATTGGAATGTCTTAGTGTTTGAGGGAGTGAACTCAAACAAGCTTCCTCCTTTCAAGCCTACCTCTGCCATTTATTTGTTGGCTACGTGACAAGTTATAGACGTGCCTGTGTCTCAGTTTACTCATTTTAAAAATGAGGATAAATAAAAACATACCTCAAGCGATAGATGAACTTATGTAAAGTTAGGGAGTTTGTATAAGGGTTATCTGTCATTATTATTAGATGGTTGCAAACTTATTTCCTGCATGCAGGTTGTTGACAACTTTTTTTTTTTTTTTAACATTTAAGTATCAGAAGAGTGATAGAGACTTTTTAGCTTCTCTTGACAAATAAAAAAATCAGGCCATACAGCAACAGGGCTAGTGGCCATAACGCCTCCCACTCCTGGGCCTGCTTCTCTCATTCAAGTTGACATCCATCCTTACAGCCCTGGGTGGAACCACAGTGCCTTCAAGGCCAAGAACCTTCAAGGAGCAGGACTCGTGCTGATGGGGACACCCAGGCCTGGGCATTCCTGATCTCCCCTCACCTCTTGAAATGAAGGATTTTTTAAATATGTAAAAATGCCAAAGGTTAAAAAAGAAGTCAGTGAAGACTAAATCAAATTATTTCCACGGGATCTGTGATAAAACTCCTTGAGAATATCCTCTCCTTTCTTTTTTTCTCCCTTTCTCGTATGCTCTTGCAGTTCATTGCATTTCACCTGTCCTCGCACCTTTGGTCCCATCCTGTGGTCATTCATCCATGTGCACTGTTTATGCCCTTTGGTGAGAACCACCAAGACTGAGCCCTTATAACTGCAGGTGAGTTAATTAACACAAGGTGGTTCCCAAGCAGCATCTATCCTTGCCCACCTACCCATTTTTAATGCTCCCTTTGTTTCTCTATCTTTTCTGTGCTTAATTAAACTGACACCTGATTTTCAGGTTGCTTTTTCTGTGGAAAACACCCTACGCCAGCTAGTCCAACATAAAAAGAATAACCAGGAAAATAAATCCTTTCAGGGAAAATATGATCGTTGAAATATTTCATTTTCACACCATTACAAATGTTGTTTTAGTTCATGATACTCTGAACATCTAGATTCTATAATGATAACTACATCACTCATAGATCTGACACTATTTAATTTACTTGAACAAATAAGACCACTTCCAGGCACCTTTCTTGTCATCTGATATAATGAAAGGAACAGTTCGAATATTTGTGTTTATAGATCCACTAACACCCTGATGTTAAAGTGATAAAATTCTCAAATTTGCTTAAACTTATACTGTGTTTTTATTTATTATATATTTTATAAGATCTTAACAGAGACAGTATTTTTGTTAAAATCAGTGACAAAAATGTCACTCAGCCTCATAGGGCTGACTCATTTTAAATCTTGCTTTAGAAATGTGTTACAGTGTTATGCATTAAATTACAGATTTAGATGATACTCTTTATGGTTTTTCTGAATTGTAAGAAATAGATACGATAATAAATGTTATGCATTTCAGTATATTCTGCTCCAAGTAGTCAGTTGATCATTTAATGGTAAACTTGGTTTTTTACTTTATAGATGATATTCAGATTAATTTTGAAGTTGACATTTTTGCACCACATGGAATATTTTCACTGTTTCAGCTTACTATAAATTATTTCATCTCTCCATAGTCTCTTTTAGAAAAAACATGTTAAAATTCATAATTCCTATCTTGAAATATCTCAGGAAACGTCATTGGTTTTGACACACAAAAATAGCAGCATACTAGAACTGAGCACTGCTCTGAATGTGTGACTTTTCAAACTCTGAGATAGACAGATAGCCAAAGGCCTCATTTTTATTATTTGGCTTATATTCTTTAAACTAAATTAATACTCATCTTACTTAAACTGATTTTTAAATTTAATCCATTGAATAGGTAATAAAATCATTTTTCAAAGAGAGTAAACATATAAATACATGCAATGCAAAGCCTGCCTCCTATCATTGTCCCCTTTCCCCATTCCCCTCGCCCCTCCTTACACACACACTGGTAAAACCACTATAATTGTGTATTCTTCCAGAAGTTCTGTAGGCAAATATAAGCCAATAAAAACTTGCATTTTTATCTTCCACGGTACACAAAAAAGTTTGCGTCCTACCCAATTTCTTCAGAACATTGTTAATTTATTTATATATCTCACAGACCTTTACGTATCAGAATCTAGAAAGCTACCTTACTCTTTTTTTTTTTATAGCCGCATAGAATACTGTTGTATAGGTAGATTATACTTTTTCTAATCAGATCTCTGTTGATGATCCTTTACAACATTCTAGTACTTTTCTCTTGCAAACAATGATGCTGTAACGAATAATACTGTTTATTTTCACACAATATCACTTACAATGTATAGTTGTAAGACAGTCTTAGAATTTGGACTCTAACAAAAGGTTATATGTATTTGTAATTAAATTTTTTCCCCGATTGCCTTCTATATGCATTGGGTCAATATCCACATGGAGATAAAATCTGCAGAACAGAGAATAACATTTGTCTTGCTGGAGGTTTGCAGGGCACCATATCTGACCTACATGAACAGCTGCAGGAGCAAAGGATTGTGACACCAAGTAGTCTGCAATGACCAACCACACCCTCTCCCCTTTTTAGTATAAAAAAAGCCTGAATTCTGACTTGGGGAAGATGGTTCCCCAGGACATTAGTCTGCCATCTTCTCGGCCTGCTGGCTTTCCAAGTCAAGTCATTATTCCTTGCCCCAGCACCTCATCTCCTGACTGATTGACCTCTTGTGTGGTGAGCAGGACGAGTTTGCTCTTGGTAACACCTTTATGTTTTTTACTGTTTTAAAAAAATCAAATATTTTCTTTCCTTTCTTTTCCTTGCCTTTCCCTTCTCTCTTTTTCCTTCTCCTTCTTCATAAGAAAATACAGGACAATATTCTTAAGATCTTGAGGTCAGGAAGCCATCTTCCATAAAACACAAAAAGCAAAAATCACAAAGGAAAAAAGAAGACAATTTGACCTCATCAAAATAAAACACAGGTATGCATCATAAGAAACCACATATGAGATTAAAACATAAGCTGAGACATAGAAGAAAATAACTGTCTCACATAATGCAAACAATAGGTTGCTTTCAAAGGAGTAAAAATAAATCATAAAATAATATGAAAAAGACAAAAACCCAAATAGAAACATGTGGGTAAAGATTTAAACATGCAACTTCACAGAAGAGAAAATCCAGTGGTCACTGAACAGACAAGATGTTTAAGCTGCAGTAATCAGCAAAATGCAAACTTATCAGCGTGATTCTTCTTCAGTGCCCTCATCTTCTCTGAATCACTCTGAATCAAAGTGCTACCTACAGTGCTCAATACAGTTCTTGCACCCTTGCTGAAGGATTGCTGGTGCAAACAAGGATTACAGTTTTTGGATGTCTGAATATGTCCTTCTTCAAAAGTATTTTTGCTAGTGCTTTTTGGGACCTCCTGCAACAAAAGGCATACTCCACTTTCTGTAATTCCACTCATCATGAACTTCCATACTGCTTCTGACCAATCATAACTGTTTTTGTCAATTCATTGTTAGATTCAGGTTACGTGTCCTAGTTTATTTGACAAGATTTTTATTAAATTTTTATGTTTTATTCTTGTTGGTTTTGTATTCTTCTTGGAAGAGCATGATGAGGGAGAATTCCTGACTTTGGTAGCCATGTTCTCACTAGAAGGGCCGGTGTTGCCTTTTTCATATGCCTGTTTCAGCCAACATAGACATGTTTGCAGTTCTGACCATGGAATGCCACTGTGTACCACAAGCCACTATGGGCTTTGCCCATACCTGAAAAGTCTTTCTGAAAATCTCACCACTGACTTATCCATTTTCACTTCACTGATTCAGATTTATTCTTGGAGAACCAGTTGAAGTACCACTATTTTGTTGAAGCTTTCCTCACACCCTCAGTCCTTGACTTGTATTCCACCTTGTGATGCTAATGTAGCTCTTATTTCCTTAAACCACAATTATCTATTTTCTTGTCTATAAACTCTAGCGGGTATATCACAAAGTATTCTCGTGCAATGTTTCTTCAAGGTGCATTGTGAAAAGAATGCAGTGTGATCAAATAAGTTGGGAAATACTGCATATTATATTTTGAGTCTTGGAGAGTCACAATTTACACTCAAATGTCAGAAGTTTTCAAAAGTCCTAAGGAAAAGAAGGCTATTATATTGCTATAACTCAGAGTGAACTGAAAGTATTTTTTATGAAGACTTCATTTATATTTGACACATGTTAATGCATTCTGGGAGGCTACCCAAAAGCCTCCTTGAGAGTAACAGTGGCAGGATCTCCAGTTCTTAGCACTGTGCCTGGAACATAGGAGCAGGTAGCTCCTAGTATGTGCCTGTTGAATGACTTAATCTATCTTATATACTATCCAAATGCTTAGTTGTTTAGAGAAACGTTTTATAAGATGGTTCTACATCCAGGGGATCATAATTACATAAACTGGAGAGCTCTGTAGACCAGCCTTAAATAAATAGATTTGATTTCAATGTTTGATGTTATTCTTCAGACATGGGGGCATCTGCCAAGCAAAGGTCACCCAGAGGCGGATGAGCGGATTGTTTAAGGGGCTTAGAGAACTCTTCTATGGGGGATGGTGAGACATATTACATATGTTTAGTTTGGGGAATATCTTCAAATATTTGGACACTGACTAAGATAACCTTTCTCCAGCCAAAAATGTCACAGTAGAGTGAAGAAAACACATACTTGTTATAATATAATGAGATAACCTAGGGGGTGTCCTCTGGAATAGACAAAGGGAAGTGACTGCTCTGCTTGGACGAGTGGGTGAGGGGTAGTCAAGGGAGTCCGTCACGGAGACAGCATCTGAGCACACTTTCAAAGGTGAGCATAGTGAAGCACTTCCTACCAAGGCACAGTCCTCCTTCAAAGAAAGCCCTGGGTGGAAGTCAAGAGTATTTCTCTTTAAAGGCAAACTGTCAGGTTTGGAGGAGAGAGTTGCTCCTATCACTTGGTCTACATTGACCATTTCTGACTTGTGGCATAATTTAGAAGGCAATGGCTGGAATGTGTGAAGTGCTTTTCAAATTGCTGACTTAAATGTGAATGACTGGCCAATATTGTTCTTTTTCAGGCTTAGCAACAATTCACCTGATTCTATTTATGGTCATCTATTCTTGCTGATCATTTTTTTTTAAAGTGAGGAATTCTGTGGGATTCAAAGAAGTGTTGATATTAGGTGGCTTGGCATGTGAAATTAAACACTTACAGTTTGCACTGTAACATTGTGACTTTATCAGTGGATAATTCTGTGAGATAAGTGAAGTCACAATTTCTCTTTCTACTTGTTGTAGATTACCAGAGTTAGATCATCAGAAGGGCTAACATATTTAGAAAATAGTTTGTTTCAAATCTCAGGGGTGGAGATAATTGCATTTAATCAAAATGAAAATATAAAAGATTTTAATTAGATTTTTATTAGAAAAAGAGTTAAATGATAAATTTCAAATTTCTAAGAAACATTTTCACCTACCCAACTTCTTTTTAATGGAGGTACTGGGGATGGAACCCAGGACCCCATGTGTGCTAGGCATGTGCTCTACTACTGAGCTATACCCATCCCCCGACAACTTTGTTTTATTTTATTTTTAAGATTCCAAAGAAGTGGGTTTTACTGTTTTCTTCCATTCTGAACTCATAGGTTTCACTTTTTTTTTGAAATTTTACTGTGAAAAGTACTTAGCTATTTATTTTTTTAAGATCCCGGAAATAAGTGTTGAAAATTAGTGTAAGTTAGTTACCAGGTGAGACTGGATTATGCTTCTCTGAGGATGTTTAAAAATACAGCATCTCTCTGGGCAAGTTAAGAGATGGTCTACCTGATTCTGGAGATGAGATATTTGATGACTCATTCATTCAACCAGGAACTATTTTTTGAGTGACTATTGCTACAAACACTGGAGTTTCTCATCATTTATAAGATGTTATAAACATATATACAAAAAAAAAGCTAGTCCTTTCAGCATTTGTCAAACAAGTCAGCTCAGTGTAATTTAGGAGAAAGGTTATGGGCTTTAGAGTCAGACTAATCTGGGTTTGAATTTGGGCTCTGCTACACACTAGCTGTGTAGTTCTTGACAACTTATTCAATGTTGTGATTTTTAAATATCAAACAAGATAAAATTTATAAGTACCTATAACAATGTCTGACACCAGCAGGCTTTCAAGAGTCACCATTACAGCCATGCAAAAAGGCACAGCTAATAGAAACATTAGCTTATTTGCTTCCGGTCTAATAATGACTAATCAGTCCACCTGGCTATTTCCAAGATTATTTTGAAAGCATTATGGAATATCAACCAATAAACAATATCATTGAATGATGATTGATCATAATTATTCCTATTTAAACAGTTTGAGTAAATGTTTGTAATTGTTTCACACTTTAAAAAGCAGTTGTAATGGGTGTGTGTGAAGAAGGCTGCTTTCGACATTAGGGGAAAAGCTGTTAATAGTGTTACATCCTATTTAAACTCGTATGTTTTAAAATTTTCATGCTAAGAAAATGCTCTAATGATTCTTTAATTTATACTTATCTAGATGAGAAAAAAGAAATACAAGTTTACTAGATCCTTTTTAACTTTAGTGTTTTATGTAACTTCTAAAATCTTGTTAAAATTGATGACAATTCCTTTTTCCTATGCATTAGGTGTTCACTTCTCCGTATTTCTCAGATACTCAGTTTCCAACATTTCAGATATTATTTTCTGACATTCACCCTTTGCCTTTGGAAAGAACCTGTATGGAAATAATGTCTATAGAGTGTTATTGTGCTGTTGTCACATGTGTCTTTTTCTCTCCATGTTGACAATTGACCAATGATGAGGAAATAATTACCAGACTGATATTCTTTTGTCTGACAAGAGGTTAGTACAGAATCAGACGAAGGTTTGAAATGGTCTAAAAACATTTTGAATCAGCCAGCTGCTGGACATTTCAAGACTGTAGAATCTAATGTAAATTAGAGACATTCAATTAATGAAAATAAATTTGGGTTTATTCTAATATTGCCTTGGGCTTATTCCAGAGTCCTAACATCGACCTAAGCTCCCCTTCAGAGAAACAAGTTCCCTAAATGTGTATTCCTAGCCCTAATATCATAATCTTTGTACTGAAGGACTATCTACATTTATTTGGATTTCCAGAGACCTCTCCTGACAGAAGAATAACCTGACCCCTGTGAACCATTCTCTGTGGTTTTGGTGGGTAACTGGGGGCATTTCAACTTTGCACTTTCCATTGGTAACATCTGCTTTTCTCATAGGCTTTAGTTATATAGAAAAGATCTCTAGAGGATGCCAAATGCCCTTATTCCTTTCCTGGATATTCTTTAAAGTATATTTTCAAACTTCCCCACTAATTAAATTCTTCCTTTTCCTTTTCCTGTTTAAAAACTTCATTGTGTTATGCAAAATGGGGGCCTTGATTTCAGGGAAATGGAATACATTATCATTTACTCATTGAATCATCAAAATAGGAAGTGATTCCACCAAATAAGAAAAGAAACATGCATAAAATCTGTACTTTTTTGAAAATGTAGCCAGCAAAGTTCAACATGAAGCAGAGGTTGGAGGTTGTGGAGAGGTAGGAAGGAGACCAGAACATATTAGCCTATTATATGGAGACGCTTGGTCTTCTCCTACCAATTTGGAAAATTATGATTTATGCTGTCTAAGCTGCAGAAAACAACCTAGATGTTTTGTTATCAGTTTTGTGGTATATTCAATTCATTGACAGCTGAAGTGTATCCAAAACCTCCTAAAAGTCGAGCCTGATCATTTTTGCCTCCCATGTTTACTGCCTAGGTTACTAACAACTGTTCTGAACGGGTTTCCACAATCATCCAACTTTAGGATGTCAGTATCTCTCCAAATAGTGTAAGGGCTCTTCATCACTGGTCATAACAGTATCTCCTTACAATCTAAATCAGCCATTTTAAAAGAAAGATTAGCCATTAAAATACCATTCCAAATGTTGTTTCACAATTTCAATCATAATTTTTCTCACATTTGAACAAATGTTCTTTAGAAAGAAATCAACCACATGTCAATCAGAATACACCTAAAGGGCAACATACTTAAATTCACTTTTAAGAAGCAGAAGCAACATAATGTCAGCTTAATAGCAGACTGTATTTCAGTCCCAATAATAACATAAGCAATTGGTAAAAGCCAAGCGGAGTTTATTTTGATATATGATACATAGGCTGTATCTTCTATTTAAAATTAGAATTTCTGGTTAGAAAATGAGCTAAGTCTCCAAACATGTGATCAAGCAAATTTATTCATAATAATAGTTTTTTGAGATTTTCTTGCCCTAATGATTTACTTCTAAATTATTCTGCTTTAATTTTCGTTATTCTAAACTCCAAAATTTTACTAAAGTTTTAGATGATATTATTTCTAGCAATAATAACAGCCAGTGTCTTTGAGAATTTACTATATGCCTAACAGTGCTAATTTAGAACTTCACATGGATCATCTCATTTAAGCATCACTAAAATCCTATAAAACAAACAATGTCACTGTCTCCATTTTACATTTGAGAAAAATTGAAATACAGAGAAGTTAAATAATTTACCTAAAGGTACATGGACAGTGCTGAGTCTAGGATCCAACCCACTTCAGTGTGATACTAAGTCAGCACTCTTATCCAGGATCATATTAGTTGTCAAATAAGTAGTAGGGTTCACACTTAACAAACTAAATTTTAAAGTTGAATGCATTATTGCTCATGTTTTGATAAATATCTTAGGAAAATCATTACTTGGGTTTGAGAATAAAATTTTAGAAGGTTAGAAGACATTGGGAGTTGCTTCTCTTTTTTTTGGTCAACAAATTTATCAAAGATTTTTAATGGACAGATCAGTAGACAAATGGCCATTATTCTTAGAAGTGGGTTTAAAATAGTTACACATACATGTGTGGGGCAGGGTGTCTGTGGGAACTCCCTACACTGCTCTACTGCTGTGAATCTGAAACTACTCTAAAAATTTAAGTGCATTGAAAAATAGCTGCATATTTGAATTGTGACTAAAAAATATTTCAAAGGAAACTCTCCTTTAAATGCTTTTCAGTCCTTTGCCCTGAAGTGCCTCCAAGGGCAGAGGGGAGTGAATTGTTATCTTAGGAGTTAAGTGTTATATCAATCTGCATTCAATTGTGAAAGAAAAAACCACATACTAATTTGAATTGGGAAAGTTTAAAATAAAGAGTGATTACAACAGTGGATTGGAGTAGCGAGAGATTGGTGAAGAAGTAGAGACACGTCTAAGAAACACAGGAATAATGGGTATTAGAAGCAACCACTACCTGCAGGGTCAAGATGGAGCACCCAGAGCATTCAAAGAGAGGCTATTAGGGCTGAGATCCAGACGTGGTCAGAGAAGGCACAGTTGTGACTCACTGAATGCCAGAGAAGCCACTGTGGTGCCATGCCAGTGGGACTTGCCAGAAATCAGCTCTTGGGAATTTATTGAAATCTGCCCTCTAGAATGCTATGGAGAGCTATTTATGGGGAAGTGTCTCACCAGAAGCACTCTGCTACGAAATCACCCCTAGAGGGTGCAAAGGAAAGCTGGCCTCTGTGCACTACAGGAGTCAAACACTGGAGAAGCGGGGTATGCTTCGGAAGCTGGGCATAGGGTAAGCAACCAGCACTACAAAAGCTGGGCCCTGAGGAAGCTGCATGCAGTGCAGGAACGAGGCAAATAAGCCACCAAAACCAGGAAGAAAAGCCCTTTCCCTCTTCAGTGTCTCTCTAACACTCTTTCCTGAGAAAACTTAACGTGATGCCTATTGGCAAAGGAAAAGTATTTCAAAGACCCAGATCTGTTTTCACAGAACAGGCAGTGAGGGTGAGTTTGTTGTGGAAAAGCATTAGATTAATACCATGGCACAGTTGGCATAACCAAAAATGGCTGCTTTATGAGTAATGTTTTTGGAAGTCTGGTCAGAAGGGATCTGTGAGGAGAAACTACTTGGATGAGCTTCCCCTGCTCCTCTGCAGACTGCAAAGAGACCGCTGGCTCTGCTCCGCCGCATGCTGCTGGACCAGCTGTTTTTCTCCCTGCTGCTTCCTATAAGCTGCATGGTTTGCTGTTTTTCAGTAACTAGCCTATGTCATGCGCTCAGTATTTTCACCTCTTCCTTAACTTAATTCTCAATTTGCTTCCTCCTCAGTCATGCATGCTTTTTCCAACATCTGTTCTCATGGCTTTTGTAGACAATGAGGTGCTTCTTTCACTCACCCACGCGTACTGCACCCTAAATCCAGCAAAGTGACCAAACCCTAACTAGTTTTTTGGCAGATGGATCAGTTTTTAGCCAATCTGACAAAAAACTGGAAAAGTATGAAAAGAATCTATGAAGTGGCATAATGCCCACTTATGAGCACTGATTTGAGGAGGTGGTAAGGAAGTTTGGTGGTGGGGAGGACGGTGTGGAAGTAGTTGTGGCCTGAAATTATGATTCTACACTGCTGGAAAAAAATCAGAATCTCAGTTGATTCCATCAGACTTACAATTGGTCTATTTTTACTTTTGACTCAGTCCTACTTATAGTTACTGTAAGTTAAGTGTAAGGGCCTCTAACTCCCTGATATGGTTTGATTTATTAGTTGTTATAAATTATCAATATAATGCATGGTTGTTAGTACAGTTCAAAAATTTTAAAAAACAAGGCAATAAAGAAAAAAGGAGCTGTTCCCCAACCTTCTTGAGATAGCCAGTCATATCAGTTTGATGTGTAGCATGCCAAACAGTGTTCAATGGTCTTACTTTTATTTATTATTATATAATCTATTTATGTGTATGTATGTATATATATAATATACAATATATGTATTTTGCATTTTTACAAAAATGCGTGTCAGAGACATTCCACAAGGACCACACAAGCAGATATAACTTCCTTTTTAAATGGCTTCATGATATTGTGAATACTAGCCTCCTTCTGTTGGTAATTAAGCTGTCTCTAAATTATTGTTAACTATAGCCAAATCATACTAGGGCATTTTGAGACTAATGCTTTTAAGTTTTAATACATATAATATATGTAATACTAAAAATGGCTGAGTGCCATAAAAGGATAAGCCTCCATCTCAGGAAAAAATAATGATAAAGGGCTTTTAAAAAGATTGCTGCCTTCCAAATTTTATTCCTATTTCCACTTTGTTGATGAGTATGTTTAAATTTTATTAAAAGTCTCCCTAATATCATACACTTAAGATGTTTATTCCATATCAACCATTATTTACCAAAGAATAATGTTAGAAAACATTTTCAGGATTTGGTTCTTAAAAAAGTCATGTTGAACATTACTATATATAAAACAGATAAACAACTGGGACCTAATGTATAGCACAGGGAACTATATTCCATTTCTTGTAATGAGCCATAATGGAAAAGAAACTGAAAATATATACATGTATCTATATGTATAAATGAATCACTTTGCTGCACACCCGACAATAACATTGTAAACAGACTACACTTCAGTAAGAAATAATAAAAAAGTCAATTTGAAAATGGCTTAAAGTTTTGTGAATGAATATATTAGATATTCATTAATTTTTGAGTCATATTTTTTTATTTTTAAAGATTTAGTCCACTAACTTGCTAGTTTTATTAATGCAACTAGTAGAGGAGAAAGAAAAACCTGAAGAGAAATTGGATTTTCAGGAATGAAAACGTAGAATGCTAAGTAATTCAGTAACATTTAGCTTACACTTTTCAAACTTTAAGTAACTCTTCATATTTTCTTTCACCATATGACATGTATTTAAGTTGGATGAATGTGGCAGATGATGCATTTATACTTGCTAGCAATTTATTTATTTATTTATTGCTAGCAATTTATAATTCAGCAGACTTCATTATATTAGTAACTTTGTATTACTTGTATGAATTAGCTTAGGCTTCTCTTCTTAAGAGAAGCCTAGGCTTCTCTATGACTGAGGCTCAGCATATAGCACCCTTTGTTTTTCCTTGGTCATTTAATCAAAATTTAAGCTATTGGTCCTGATCGTTCATGGATTGTTTCAGGGTCTATAAATAACACTATTTTATCTTTTTCTTTTTCTAATTGTATCAATTCAAGGCATTTAGGCTTAAATTAAATTAAGGGAGATATATTTGGATGGATATTAATGGACTAGACATTTATATGTGCATATTGGCTAACTATACTTCTAACATCTATTTATTTCTGTATTTGGCCTAGAATGTGGAAACAGATGCAGCAGTAGTGATTCCAAATGTTTTTAAAAGTTGGATTATTTTGGAGTAGTGTCTGGCTAACCTGAAGGAGAAAATGATTGACACAGTCCTCACTTGGAAAATAAGCAGCTAATCTATTCAACAAAAATTTAAAAAAGGAAATACTATTTAAATCCCACAATTTTGTCAAGAACATACAATTTTATTTTTGTAAACATCCTTTAAAAGGAAATGTTCTCTTGAGAAATGAAGGAACATTATAAAACATGGCAATTTCATCAATGGTTAAAACTACAGCAACCAAATTTGGATATAGTCTAAAGTTTTACTCAGAATTTTTTTTAACAAAGTGATTTCTCTTTAACTTGACAGGGGGGAGGGCAAGGGTGTCTACATTTATAGAGCAAACACATTAGCAAATCATTTTCAGTATAAAAACTCAATATACCAATTTCATAATTTTTAAAAATCTGGTCATTAAAAGGCCATAGGTGGGTTTCTGTAAGCCTCAAACTTAATCCTCTATACACTTGAAAGCAATAGTATTGAATTTCTCAAGTATATTTTAAACTTCTACTACTTGCTTCCAATATTCATTTGAAAAAAAATGCCTTTTCAATGTACTTCTGTTGTTTATAATCATCCTAAAAATATTTATGAACATTTATTTCATGTTAAATCCTATATGCTATATGCTTGCAGCACTCAAGCTAGATTTACCTTCTGCTTGGAGGCAGTGAATGAAAATTTCAATTCAAGATTAGTCAAGCTCAACAAAAAAATTTCTTGATTTATAAGGTATCACTTTTCTACTCTCCAAGTAATCTGTTTCTATCCTGTTCAAATACTGTAATTTCTTTGATGTGCAGTTTCAGCATGTAAAAATTTTGGAGCACTTATAGTCAAAATGGCAAGCTTAGCTGATGTTGGAAAGCACACTTCTTCAGTACAGATACATAGAATTACAAAACTATCAAAATGTCACAGCTATGTAAAATTACATAATAAGAAAGTTAAATCTCCAGGTGCCAGACACCAAGCAGAAACAACAAGTAATAGGTGAGAGTAGGAGCTGCGTGGCCCACAATGATAAATGCTTTAGAGGCTGGAGCTTTAATGGCAATACAACAGCAGGATTCAAGGTTGTAGACCATGTACAGGAGAGGTTAGTCTTTAGCACTTTGCATAAAAACAGGGGCCACAAAATATATAATCCCAATGGAAACACTCTTCTTTCTTATCAAAGGAAAGGAAGTAGGTTACAATCATTCATCCTGGACCATGCATGGAAATGCTGTCATGAAACTTTGAACTTTTATGATCCTCCTGGAAACTCTGAGTCAAGAAACTAATGTGAAATCTTCTCTGAAACCAACAGAGGCAATAACAAAATTGTCCCCAAGAAAATGTAGCCTTAATGAAAGTGGCATGCAGTATCCCTACACAAGACAATTAGATTACCACAGGGACTTGCCCTTCCATTTGTGAATGGGAAACTAATATAGGACTCACCCTTTTAATGAAAACAACTAGAAAATAGAAAAAATATATGAAAAAACTGTTTTTAGATATTGGTTAACAGGGAGCACAGGACCATGATTCCTAATAGGAGGAAAGCAAATGAGATCAGCCCTATGGTTGCCTTTAGCTTTCTGCCTAGGGGTAGGAAGGGGAGGGTCCTAATAGGTTAATGAGTTAAAGGGACCAAGACAAAAGATCAGGAAGCCACTGTGGCTTGAATTTGCCAAACAGATTTTCAGAGAGAAGGTTGTTATACATAGAAAGTGCTGTGGAAATTTGTATATGGGTCTCTTTGAGTCTTTGGTCAAACATAAATCTGTGCATATACAGTTGGAACTTATTCAGGCCAGGTAAAGAAAAACTGTCAGGGAAGGAAAAATGAATGGAGAACTGTAAGGCTAACAACTCTCAGAACTCACATAGCGCAAGGAATTATTTGAATTCTTATCAGCCAAAGTAGAGAGATCTCACTGAGCATGTGGAGCATTCAGTAGAAATCCCAGAAGGGTTATGCATTAGTAATGAGGACTAAGCTAGTCCCAGAATAAAGGTGAATCTAGAAGCATTCTAAAAAAGTTTAGAAACAACCTTGAAAAATGTCATGCTGATATACAAGTAATCTAAATGCCTGCCAGAACAAATCCCGACATTCTTTAAAGGTATACAATGAAATTCAGCACTCAATGACACAAAATACATAATGTCTGACATCTGAAGAAGAATTATTAGACATTCAAACAAAGTAGGAAAATGTGATCCTTAACCAGGAGAAACTTCAGTCAATAAAAGCAGACACAGGAAGAGCAATGATTATGGAATTAGCATACAAGACTTTAAAACAATTTTATACATACATATACACATACAAATGTGCACAGGTGTGTGTAGGTATTAAATGTATTTAGTGATTTAAAGGAAAATATAAACACAATTTGAGGAAAAAAACAAAAAAATGAACCAAATGGACCTTTTAAAAATAAAAATTTTATTGGATGGGATAGCCTACAAATCAGACATTGTAGAAGAAAAGATTTAAGATTTTGAAGACACAGCAATATAAATATTTTAAATGAAACACTGAGGAAAAAAGACTGAAAATAAAACAGTCTCAGTGACCGAAAGCAGCCTAACACACAGACACAGACACAGAGACACACACAAAATTGGAGTCCCAGAAAGAAAGAGGAACAGAAACATTTGTAAAGGAACAGTGGGAAAATATTTCCAAAATTGGTGAAAGTTAGACATCCACAGACCTAAGAAACTCAAACAAACCCAAGCAGGATAAACACAAAGTAAATCACATCAAGGCACATTATAACTTGTTGTAAAACTAGTGATAAAGAGAAAATATTAAAGACAACCATAAGAAAAAATAAAGACATGTTATGCACAGAGGAGTTAGGGAAAGGATGACTGTATGATTCTCATCACAAACTAATCGAGACAAGATATACTTGAATGACACATACATGCTAAAAAAGAGGACACAGAATTCCATATCCAATGCTGTTTGTGATACACATTATGATTAAATGTTAGTGTCCCCCAAAATTCATATGTTGAAAACCTAATGCCTAAGGAGGTGAAACCTTTGAGAAGTGATTAGGTCATGAGGGCATAGACCTCCTGAATAGTATTAGTGTCCCTATAAAAGAGGCCCCAGAGAGAGCCTTACTTCTCCACCATGTACAGTTGGGCATTCTACAACCTGGAAGAGAGGTTACACCAGAACTCTAACAAGCACTGGCACTGTGATCTTGGATTTCCAGCTTCCCACACTGTGAGAAATAAACTTTTGTTGTTTATAAGCCACCCAGTCTGTGATATTTTTTTTATAGCAGCCCAAATGAGTAAGACATCTAGTGAAAATATTTTTCATAAATGAAGATACTTTTTAGACAAAAATAATGTTAAGAAAATTCATTGACAGCATAACTTCATGATAAGAAACGTTCTAGTAAGTTCTTTAGGCAGAAGGAAAATGATTTGAGATGGAATCTCAGACCTACATAGAGAATAAAGAGTACCAGGAATGGAAAACAGACGGATGAATATAAAATACATGGTTTTCTTATTTCTAAATCCTTTTAAAGATATTTAGTTGTCTAAAGCATAACAGTGACAATGTTGTGTGGGTTTTAACATTTGTAGAAGTAAAATGTATGTAGAAGTAAACAGCAAAATGCAACAATAGTGTAAAGAACCAAGAGAAATGGAAGTATATTATTGTAAGTTTCTTATAGGTAAAGTGGGTATAATATTATGTAAAGATAAACTATGACAAATCAAAGATGTACTTTGGTAACATTTGAGAAAATACTAAAAAATTATAGAAGTAAGCCTAATAATAAGCCAATTGTGAAAATAAAATGGAGTACTAGTAAAATATTCAAAAGAAAGATAAGAAAAAAAGAATAAGAACATATGGAACAGGTGGAAAACAGAGAAAAATGGTAGATTTAAACCATATTGACAATTACATTAAATATAAATGGTCTAAATACTCCATGAGATAAAGAACAGAAAACAAGGGAAATTGGAAAAAGTTTTGAATTGAATAAAAATCAAATTACATTATATATATATATAATGTGTGTATATATATATATATATATATATATATATATATATATATATATATATAAATTGAGACATAGCTAAAACAGTGATTTGAGGAAAATGTATAGTTTTAAATGATTATATTAAAAAGAAATATCTGAAAATTATTGATTTAAATTTCTATGTATAAATCACAGGAAAAAAAACCAAATTAAATCCAAGGTAAAAAGAAAGGAAACAGTACAAATAAAATCTAAAAATCAATGAAATTAACAGAAAAAAATAGAGAAAAAAAATCAGTGAACCCCAAACGTATCTTTTTTCAAAAATTATCAATGAAATTGACACAGTCTACTTATATTGATCTAGAAAATACTGAAAGGAACTAAATTGACAATATGAGAAATAAAAGTAGGAGCATCACTAGAGAGAAACTCTAATTCAAAGAAATACATGTACCCCAATGTTCATAACAGCACTATTTACAACAGTCAAGACATGGAAGCAACACAAATGTCCATCAACAGATAACTGGATAAAGAAGATGTAGGGTATATACATATAATGGAATACTACTCAGCCATAAAAATAAAATAATACCATTTGCAGCAATATGGGTGGACCTGGAGATTGTCATACTAAGTGAAGTAAGCCAGAGAGAAAAATAAAAATACTATATCACTTATATGTGGAATTTAAGAAAAGGATACAAATGAACTTATAGATTCAAATGAAATAGATTCATAAACATAGAAAACAAACTTACGGTTATCAAAGGAAAAGAGGGGGTGGAGGGATAAATTGGGAGTTCGGGATTTGCAGATACTAACTACAATATGTAAAATAGATAAACAACAAGGCCCTATAGAACAGGAAACCATTTTCAATACCTTGTAATAACCTATAATGAATAAGAATATGAAAAGGAAGACATGTATATAAAACTGAATCACTATGCTGACACCTGAAATTAACACAAAATTGTAAACTGACTATACTTCAATAAAAAAGGCTAAAAAGATAATATTATGAACAACCATATGCCAATAAATTAACAGTATAGTTGATATGGGCCATTTCCTTGAAGAATATAAATGACCAAAACTGATTTAAGAAATAAAACACCTAAATAGCTTTATTTAATTAAAGACACAATATTTAACCAGGCCAAGAAAGCACCATGTTTGAATTCTATCAAAGATTTAAGAAATAATACCAATTCTATGCAAACTCTTTCTGAAAACAAAGGAGGAGGGAATACTCCAAAACTCATTTTACAACTTTAATATTACCTTGAAAGCAAAACCAGATAACGATACCACAGGAAAAGAAAACTAAAGATGGCTATCCCTCATGAACATTGAAAACCCATAACAAATATTGTCAAATTGAATCAGCAATTTAAAAAGTGTAAAATATATCATGGCAAAGTGAAATTTATCCTTGTAATTCAGTTGATTTAACAATCAAAACTGAATGTGACTTAACAGAGAGAAAAACCATGCTATTTCAATAAATGCAAAAATAGAATTAGTCAAAATTCAATGCATATTCATGATTTTTTAAAAAACTCTAAAAAAACTAGAAATAAAAGGAAATGTCCACAATTTGATAAAAGACATATATATCCGTCTCAAACTGTCTATCTTAAAAACAAATATACACAGAAAACTAATATAAAAATAATAATAATAGATAGTATGCTTTCTCCATTACATCGGGAACAAAGCAAAGATATCCACTCTCACAACTTCTACCTAACATTGTAGTGAAGGTCCAAGCAAGCCTGTGTAATAAAGCAACAATGACGACAACAACAACAACAACAAAAGCAAAGAATTAAGAGGCACACAGGTTGGAAAGGAAAAAGTAAAAATATTTCTATTTTTAAACAACATAGTACTGTATATTGAAAATCCTAAAGAATCTACAGAAATATTTTAGACCTAACAGGTGAGTTTAACAAAGTTGCGGGACACAAGGTAACCAATCGTACTTACATGTAATAACAATGAACAATTGAAAAATGAAATAAGATTTATTGTAGCATTTAAAATAGCATCCCAAATCATGAAATACATAGGGATAAATGGTATAAAATGTGTTTAAGACATGTACATTGAAAACTGTAAAGGGTACTGGGGATGTTCGATATATTAAATTCATGGTGCTTTTTACTGTATGTACATTGTGTCTCAATAGTCCTAATTATGAAAAATTAAAATACATAATTACCACAGAAGATGTGCTCACAGAAAAATATTACAAAGAACACAAAGAAATCAAAATCCATGAAAGATAGTCAATACATGTGGGATATAGGATAAATCACATCCAACCTCAAATAAAATTAGGGATTTGGACTGGGCGCATGTGGGTGTATATTACTATGGATAAATGTATATAAACAAATATACATCCATACACACAATCATGTCTTAAATTTACCAAATTTTTTGTTGGCTTTATTTGAGAAAATATAATAATTTAGAGTCTTCTGGAATTTATACTCTTGAAAAATAAATCTACTTACGATATAGACTATACTATGAGGCTGCTTCAAGCAAACTAATAATATGTTTATATGCCACCTGTGCATGCTGGCAAGGCACATGCACAACCACCTGATGAACAAACACTAATGAGGAATGTTGTAAGGGTAACATGCTCTAATTGGTAGTTCGGAATTCTAAGAAAAAATTATATGGTCTTTGTTCTCAAGCAAAGTTAAAAAGCAAAGTTTCAAGCTGAGTTAAAAAGACCAGACCAAAAAAGAATAACACTAAAGATACATTTTGTGTACAAAATACATGTGATGTACATATGACAATACAGTCACAGAAATTCAGAAAAAGGTAAAGCACCAGATCACTGGTTGCCAGAGTGTGGGCAATGCTTCCTGGTTGTTCACCGGGTGATTTTAGGTGTTACACAAACCAAGGAAGTCATTCCTTCGCGCAATTCTCTTCTAATCCTCTGACAAATATGTCAAACAGAAAGTATAAATTTGGTGCTATCACATCCTTAATGCTTCTCTAGTATTTACTAAGCTCGCTCTCTTTCTTACAATGAGAAAGCAGAATCAAGATCGATGCCTTTGACAAAAAATAACATATAGCAGAAGAAATTATTTAGTTTCTCTTTTATTCTCCTTATAGTTACCTTTTATTTATGATCAGTAACTTCTAATATTTTCTATTTCTCTTTCCTTTTTATTATTCTGAAAAATCGATGAGGGTACAAACCAAAGCAGAATTACATAAGAACAACCAAATCAAAAACAAAAAATCCTGCTTCAACAACTTTTTAAAGATACTATTTGCAAGATTTAGAATCTAAAACTTTAGCATTCTCCAAGATTTTTGATACTTTTTTAATGAAAATGAAGCAAAATGGAATATACTCACTCACACATACCATACTATTCTTCAACAAAAACAAGCTTTTCCAACTTCTGCTTTAAAAATACTGACTCTACTGATCTGTGTCTGACTCATTGCTGATACTTTGAATTTAGGAAGCTGTACTCCTGTTGAAATAGGAGGAAAAGGTCAGTCTGAATCTGTGGGGGATTCTGATGTCAGTAGAGCTAAATGTCCTAAAATTTAGGTTTTCATATTAAAGTTATCCAAAGCGTAAGAAAAAGAACTGAATGCAACAAATAGAGTTAATAAATAATATCAAAAAGCCACGTTAGTAACATTTTTGCTACCTATTGAGAAGAGATTACTTTTTAAAAATGTTTTAGTTTTTAATATAATCGAAGCTTATTATAATTGTGTGGTATTTATCTCACTTTTCTTTTTTTTCTGATAAACTAGATTTAAAAATCTAGTATGTTATCATATGCTTAATGATGCCTAAGCAGTATCTTTGTTAGTGAGTTTTTCACTCACTAGTGAAGTGAGATTTTTTTCAAAAACTGATGAAAAGTTTTAGGAAACTGAGCTTTACTCCCAAAATACCTTTATACTTGTTCTCAGATGTATCTTAGAAATATTTCTTAAGCTAACCATCCATATAATATCGACTAATATTGTGTTCTTTGACATGTATACTCAAGCAGAAATTTTGGGAAATTTCCTCGATTTAATAGTTTAGCTTTCAGTTACTATGTAAACTTGAGAAAATAGCTTCTTATTTAGTAACTTTATTACAAATCTATTTCAATTTCTTGGAATAATCTTCCCCTTTGATTCCTTTCTTTTGATGAAGAATTGGGGAGGTGGTGCAGGAAGAGGAGAGGATTTCTTCCTTTGCTCCACTTACTGCAGTCTTACTAACTTTTCTAATTTTTCACGATGTTTCATTCAATCACTGTCCAAGAGAGATACTCCCCTTTGTCCATCTACAATTCACAGTGACATTTTCCAGTAGAACTTTGTTCACCGATTTATCTGCATGTAGGGATTCTGATGTTATACACTTCAAGAAGAGAAAATAAAGCTTTTCCCTTCACATCTCTAATGACTTTAAGTCTGACTTACAAATGCATTTTAGTGCACACGCAAAAAAAATTTTTTTTAACTCATTTTAGAAGTCATTGATATGTTGCCATGTGTAATATTGTGCTTGAAATTGGTAAAGGGATAAGATTAGATATGAAAGATTACGGACTACGTAGAAAATAATGCTAAGTTTAGTGACAAAACCAGTTCTAATGACTGATACAGCAGTCATCAGGACAGGCTTCCCTCATAAGAGCTGGAAGATAAAACTTTGAGATAGAACTGGCTGATATTACATGAGATGTCTGAAGACAAGATTGGTAACAACAACAAAACTTGCAAAATCAAAATACTATACAGTAATTACTAGGATTTCAATATGTTTATTCACTTTCTTTGGGTAACTTTCTTACATAAAAAATTTTAGACTAAGTTAAAAAAACCTATTTGAAATCAGTTTTAGTTTATTTTTAGTGAGATTGATTTTCCTTTTTTTCATTAATTTAAGCTTTCTGTACCTTTTTCCTCCTACACACCAGACAGGTCTCAGCTAAAAGACTATGATTGAATTAAGCACCCTTCCATTGAAGAAGCCTTTCTCTGAAGAGGTAAGGGGTTTGATCATCACATTTTAGGGAGACAAAGTTGCTATTTTAAATTGAAGTAAAATTATTTATTTTATATTTTTACATAATATAAAAAATAAATGTATTTATTTCAACTAAAATAAAATGTTAGTTTTGTTATTCAAACTTCATATCATTTTTTTTGTCATGTCTATAGATAGGTGTTCTTTGTTAGTGTGTATTTAGGTGTCATATAGTAATCTTCAGTGAGTTGGGAAGAATAAGATGAGGAAGAACTCAGAGAAATTAGGGAACCACCTTTCAATTTCCAACTGAGAACAAATACAGAGAAAACCTCTTTAAATATCAAATGACAGAGTTAGGTAGGGTATAAGAATGTTTACCAGTAAGGATTTTCAAAATAAAAATGGTAAATAATGCTTTATCTTGCCTGGGGGCATTTAATTTTTTTCTTTTCTTCTACAAATATGAAAACAAACATTATATACCCTTGTAAGTTTCTTTTTAGTTTGCCTATTAAGTTTATTATAATTTAAAATACTTAATGAAACTGGAAATATAAAGAAGGAAAAATTAAATCTAATTACATTAAACATATTTTTCTAAAGTTCAATACAATAGTTGAGAAAAAATATATTTTAAAGTACATTTAAAAGCATTTTCATAGTCTTTACACACCAACTTGAATCCATTACTTAAGAAAAGTAGCTTATGCTTTGGACCATTATGCTTTCAATTTTTCTAGTTGTTTTTCAGTGACGTGTGTTTAGGCTCAAAGGGGGATTCTTTTACATGAAAATAAGTAAGACTATTGTAAAATATTTAATACATAAAAATACTCAGTGAACAAAAGTATTTATTTACATAAACCCATTTAGTGAATATTTATGAATTCTAGTCAATATCAGCCATAAAGTTTTTTGCGAACTCTATACAAGAAAAATATTTTTGTTTTCCTATATTATTAAATGTTTAATTATATAATGAATCCTGAAATTCATTATATAATGAAACACCACTTGGTGGCACTGTTTACTAAGAAACTGTTATCCTATGGCACCCTCTCAGGGATCAGTCCTTTATAAGCCGTTGTATCCCTTCCTGTCTGTCAAACATGCCTTGTATGAACTGTTAAAAATGTATACTAGATTCTTAAGAGTGGAAATAGTAAACGCTTTTTATTTGATAAATTCTTTTATATATACAGAGCCTAAAACAGCAACTTTCATAAATATTGAAAAATACAGGAAACATTATTGAATTTGGTTTGCAGATTTATACTTTGTACATTTGTTTACAGATGAAAAACAGCAGAAGAAAGTGAATAACAAATACGACCCAGAGGTTAGAATTTTCCACTAGTGTGTATTTTCAATATATATAAATGAATGAATTGTGTAGGTAGAGCTTTTAGTCGCGCACCCGGTACAGAGCAAGAGCTATTTGACTGCTAGCTGTCTTAGGGGCAGGATTTTAAGCATCAGTGTGTGGAGAGGAAGATACTGTGAGGATGTTGGGGGATCCTAGCATTCATGGCATCACACCGCTAATAAATCACCTCCTTGGTCCGAGAATAAGGCCTCCCACAACTATAACCTGTGTTGGGTTAATTATCATGGATTTAAGAGAGTTTAAAAGGCAACAAATTTTTGATCAGAAAAATTTCCTCAAAACACAGAAACAGATGTTCTAAAAGTGCTTGAAGCTTTATTATACTGAAGCATTTTCTAAGACAAAGAAATTAATCATATTACTCTTCAAAATATTTTTAATGAGACATCACAAAGTTTGCTATAGATAAGTGTATACTCATGTGTTTCTGATGTTGAAGCATAATGCTACAATTTCTCGAATACAAATATTTCTGATAAAATGTGAGTATTTTTCCTTTATGGGAAAAACTGATGCTTTATTTTATTATTCTTATTTGCATCCTTTCTCAGTTTTAAAAATGAAAGTATTCTCAGTTGACCAAGTTGAATTAACTTGGTCTACCTACAACATGTATTGTGTAAAGCAATTATAGATCAAGTTGCTTAACATGTAGGGTTGGTAAATCTGTGACCTTTTGATGCCTTTTTCAACAGGAAGAGGACCAAGAAGCAGGATGTGAGTGAAATTAGAGCAAGAACATTAGTGGAGAATGTGAAATAACAGAGCTACACAGAAGGGCTTATGTTCATTTATATCCTGGTGGCAACCTCAAGCAGAATCTGTTCTTTAATCACAGCCAATCTCCTTGTTAAGAGCAGTTAGAAAATTTGTGGGACCCAGTACAAAATAAAAATGTAGGGCCCCTTGTTAAACAATTATTCAGGATTTCAAGATGGCAACATCAGAGCATTAAGTCAAGCACAGGTCAAATGTCCAAGAAGCTGGCCCTTGTCCTTGTGTTGTGCCCAGGGAGAATAGTAAGCCTTGAATTGCTCTTCCTTGCTCCTTTCTTTCGAAGGAGAAAAAAATAATCTTCAAAAATAAATGGGAATATCTGTGAGCTGAATATCTATTATATGATGTCCAGTTGCCAAGTTCTTTGTACATATTAAGAGCCTGTTCTGTGAATATTTCCTTTGTGGTTTTAGACAGTGTTCTTAATATCAAATGAATTTATATTTTGGCAGAGCATGACAATACCCCCAAATATTAGGTGTCTACCATTCAAAAGAACTTTGGAAAATTAGAAGTTTATTGTTTCTTTAATGAAATTACTCCTCTTTTATAATCAGTAAAATGTTGTAGACTGCTTACTCATTCATGCAAAACATAAGCACTATGGCTAATACTCTCGATCACCAAGGTGACTTTTCCTGATTGACAACAGCTTTGACAATTCATGTTAGTTTGTTTTGTGTTCTTCATGCCCCAGATCAGGCTTAGCCACACATAGAGAAGAATATGGAAAAGTTGGAGTGCAGATTATTTAGTACCACTTTTTCCCCTACAGGAGACACACTTTCTTCCCTCTCTACCAAGTAGGGAGTATGATATATCCAGATTTTCTGACCAGAGAGTTCCCTCTTCATGTAGTAACATATTGAGCTCACAGAATTTGGAATCATTTTATTAATTCTAGCTGAATGTTGTTGGGACTGAAATATGTTGAAGACAGCAATATAGTGTTACATTTTCAAAATTACTGGCATAAATGAAAGTCAGAGCATCTCATTTTAATTTTTTCTCATCTTGTTTAGTTAATTTCATATACAAAGTAGGGACATGTTGTCTTTTTTTTGTATTGTATAAAAATTATACTTGTCACTTATCAGTAAACTGTCAGTGAATTGGAGACTGTGAATTCTATAAATTACAATTCTGGTTTATAAATCATGATCTCAGGCAGAGCGGAGATGCCCCATGTAGGTAGCATGGTTGCTGGATACACCGGATGGGTTGGTTTTGTGCCAACACTTGAGTTATGTCCATTTGGGCTCCCATGAGTATGTGTTCAGGCACCTAGACAATTAGCATGTATTTAGTCCATAGTTGATGTGTCACTAAATTATACAGGAATGGGATGAAAGTTTGAAAATTACAGTCCAAAATATAAATCAGTAGAAAGTTGAATATAATTTTTTATTTTCTGACAGTTTAGAGAATGATTAGGAAATAAAAAATAAATGTGTACAGGAATATGCAGACTTCCTCTTGCATGCTGAATGGGTTGGATACTTCTGCTTTGTGAGCTAATGTAGCACCAACAGAAACTTTATAACTAGTAACCTACACAACAGGTTCTATTAGTTAAATTATTGACTACCATCTGTGTAATCATTAGAAATTGAAAAATTAAATTAAAATTTTCAATTTTTAATTGGGACCACATGGAAAGTGTATTTGGTTTTGTGTTTAATAGGTAGGAGCAGGGAGAATGATGTAGGTATAAGACAAATCAAACTGATAGCATAGTTATTACACTAATATGCAGCAAAGCAGCATACAATAAATACTAGTTTGAGAAACTGATTAATATCTGATTCAAAGTAAGGCAAAAAAAAAAAAACCAAACCAGAGTTGAAATCTGAAAGTAATACCACATTGCCTCCGGTTCACATTTTAGGAGTTAATCAGCAAATCATTCCTATTCCCTGCTGTATATTTTCATATCTACACTAAATTCCCCTTTTCTGCTTTAGATTAATAAAATTCTAAATGTAATAATTTTATATATGAATTTTGATTATATCCATTACAAGTGTTAAAATATAATTGAGTTTCTATTCTTACCACTAGTTGACAGAGTGACCTGAGAAGTCAAGCCCTTTAAGAGCTCAGGCTGGTAGAAAGGTTTCTGTGACCCTAATCAGAAGATCATTTTCTATTCAGAAGATAATTTAAGATCATTTTCTTAAATGATCATAATATACTGAATTTCTCAGCTTATTAAAAATATAAATATAAAATATGAAAAGCAAGCATAATCTTTGAAAATTAGCAAAATCTTTGAATCTAACATTTTTCTCTAGATATTTATCATGTTTTACCTGAAATAAATGCCTCAACTGATTTATTTCACTATTTCTTTTTTTTTTTCCTAGAAGCTAACAGTTCATATATTTGGGTATTAGCACTTTACAGAGAGCAACTGACATTTATTTGTAGGAGAGAAAGAAATAGTTAATTTCTTAAATATGTTTAAAAAAAAAACTCCTACAATTCGATAGAAACAAAACAAATAACCCAATTAAAAAATGGATAGAAGACTTGAACAGACATTTCTCTGAAGAAGAAATATAAATAGTTAATAGGTATATGAAAAGGTGCTCAACGTCACTAATCATCAGGGAAATGCAAATCAAAACCACAAGGAGATATCACCTCACATCTGCTAAGATGGCTATTATCAAAAGAAAAAGAAAAAGGTAAGTGTCTGCTAGGACTTGGTATACTGTCCGTGTGAGTGTAAGTTGCTACATCCAATAGGGAAAACAGTATGGATGTCCTCAAAACTTAAAAATAGAAGTACCATATGATGCAGCAGTCCCACTTCTGGATATATACACAAAAGAATTGAAATCAAGACCTTAAGATATACCTATACTCCCCTGTTTATTGCAATATTATTTAGAATAATAAAGACATGGAAACAACCTAAATATCCATCAAAAGATGAATGGATAAAGACAATGTGGTATGTGCATACAATGGAATATTATTCATCCTTAAAAAAGAAGAATATTGGATAACACTGATAAACCTGGAGGACATTATGCCAAATGAAATAAGCTAGACATAGAACAATACTGCATGGTCCCACTTAGATGAGGAATCTAAATTAGTCAAACTCATGGAAGCAGAGAGTGGAATGGTGGTTACCAGGGGCTGGTTGTGGGTTGAGAAAGGGGAATTAGGAAGGTGTTGGTTAAAAGGTACAAAGTTTGTTTTACAAGATGAGTAAGTGCTAGAGATCTGCTATGCAGCATAGTCTATATAGTTACTATCATGTTGTGCACTTAAAAATTTATGAGGGTAGATCTTGCGTTAAATGTTCTTATTACAAAAAACAAAAAAACAGGGAGGGAGAGAGGAAATCTCTAGAAGCGACAGTTAAGTTAAAGGCAGTGTTTATGGTGACTGTTTTACAGAAGTATACTTTTCTTCAAACTCATCAAAATGCACACATTAAAAATATATTTCTTTGTATGTAGATCACATCTCAATTAAAAAAATCCCCAAACCCCACAGAGACTTAAAAATTAGCACGGAAGTAAATAACGCAACTATATGAATGTTCACTTCTCCATCTACCAATTAACAAACTCTGGATTAACTAACACTCTCCATCTCCCCTACAAAACCTCGTAGTACTCAAAGCAAGCAAAATGAAAGTAGTAAGCAAGCCACTCCTTTGTATGCCCCTATTTTCTGCTAGCCCAAGTTGATTTGGTGCTGTATCACACGCGAGTTGTATTTGCTATTACATTTATGTAATTTACTTAATTTATGAGTCAAGAGACATGCACACACACAAAAATAAAACTACTGTTTCTACAAATTTGAACACTTTGGAAAACAAGCAATAAAAATTTACTAAAAATTACTGATTTAGGCACAGGACAAACAACTGCAAAAGATGGAAAAGTCTGGAAATCTAGAGTTTAACACTTCAATTATAACTGTGCTCTTTTTTTAGTTTAAAGAAATGGGAAACAAGAGACACTGTGTTATGGGTGTGAAAAATACAGGAAAGATATTACAGAATTATAATCAGTGGGCATATTCTCTAAGGAAAGGTCTGGCCCTAGACCAAAAGATTGGCAAAAGAATGTACGTTTCCATGTTTGAGTTAAAGTTAGGTTTTTAAATCAGTTTTTAAATAAAAGTGAAAGAAAATCTGTATCATTTACTTTATTTAAAATCACTTTTGGTTCATTGCACTTTGAATTCTATCCCACTGAAGCCACTTACGGAAGAGACTTCCGGTTGTCCATCCAATACAACTAATTTAGAATATATTTAACACCCTCCAAAAGAAACCTCAGGTCCACTTACAGTAAATACCTTTTCCTATCTCCAGAAATGCCCTTTGAAGGCACAGCTGGTGCATTAGCTTAGAAATAATATCTCACAAAGATAAGGTGACATCCTCTGAGATGCAGGATACACTCTAAATGAATGGCCACATGACCCCAATAAGGAGAAAATATGGACCTCTGAACCAACTGATGGAAGAAGAGTGGATCCTCTTACCATCAATCTCAGTGATCCACTTGGGAAGTAGACCTCTAAGTGCAACTCTAAATTATATGGTTCTAGAGATTTTAGTTCTCAGAAGGGGGATACTTTCATCAGGCAACATAGCAAGAGTCTAACTAAACTTTTAGCTATGACTGTTACCCAGTCACTTTCAGTGTCTTTTTTTCACTAGATTGGCAGGGGAAACTGACTTGGTGATCAGAAAGAGATATAGCTATTATTACATTGTGGATTCAGGGAAGAATCTGCTTGGGGCGCAGATGAATCAGTGGTGTTCCTAATGATAGTCTCGTCAAATTTTGACCATGTGTGGGCATACTCAGCAGCCACAATATGAGAAGGACATGGTTTCCAGGAATTTAGATCCCTCAGGGCTGAAAGTCTCAATCATCCTACCAGGTAAGCCACTTAACAAGCAGAGTTACTTGCTGAAGGTGTGAATGACCTGGAATTGATAGTTAGGAAGGAATGATGATTATGAATCAGCCCTGCAACTAGCTGCAGCCATAGGGACTATAATTTGTCCCACCATCCTTTTTCTTATAAGTACTCCCAGGAAATGAGACCAATCAGAATCCTAGAGGAACTGTATCTAGAGTAAACATTATATGAAGCAAGTAGATCCAAAACGTGCAATGCTGAACTGTAATGATACTCTAGTTCACTACCCAGAGTCCACCTGGGATGAGGGATTTGTCTCCCTACCTGCTGGGGATGTTGCCTGCTGATGGCTGAGTTGAATCCCTCCCCTGCAAGTGCCCTCAACCAGGGAAACTGCCTTGACCACAGTTACATCCCTGCTCTAGGGGTATTTCGCATCCAGTCACTGGTCTATGCACAGGTGCAAAGGCCCAAGTCTTTCTATAAATTGAGGACATTCATGATATACCATCTTAGCTTTAGAATGCCCTTCGGGAGTGACTAGACCTTGAGCTACAGGGTAAATGCTCTCTGCCCAAACCTGCCCAAACCTGCTTCCTGCAATGCACTGGAGGTACTGCTCCCAAGGGCACTCCCAAAAAAGCACTTGCACTCAGTTCTCTGATTCAGTCTGTTCTCCACAGTCCTCACCATGTCAAACATTCTAATATAACTGAGTCTACCCCAAAAAACTGAAGTGAGCAACTGATAATTTATTTACTAAATGTAATTATAGCAGTCAAAAGAGTTAATTCAGCTCCTCTACTTCTTTTTTGCCTAAGACTCCTTTCTTGATTTATTGCATAATTGATCCAATTTTCTAAATCCCAACCTATGAAAGAGTGCTTTCAGACTGGATATCTTTTAGCCTAATAAACTCATCAATTTTATCTTATTTTATTTTAAAAATTGACAAACCACTAGGTAGAACATGGAATCAGTAATGGATTGCAATATTTTATACATCGTTACGAGTTAAAATCTTTTCCATTAAGGTTAGCAGTATAATCAAGTATATGATCACTTGTTTTTATTTGGTAGAGTTATGGCTAGATTTGTTGTAAGGGACAAATCACTGAACCTTCATCAGTTAACTGGGCAAGAAGCTTCCTTGCAAGGAATATTAGCATTGCTTTGAGAAAACCTTACCAAAGCTAGCCTCTTTACTATTAATCCATTATATCATATGTCCGCATGTGGAAGTCCAGTATTCAAAGCTTACTTTCCACTTTTTAAACATACTTAAAAATTAGCTATGCTAAAACTATGTGATCAGGCACCTTGATGAGTAGATATTTAAATTAGTCGTCTATAATAAGCAAAAAATAAAACTCATGCAGCTCTGTGAAACACACACACATGCGTGTGCACCCCCCCGCATGCTCACATTCACCACAGAATTTTTAATTTAAATATACTAACATCATAACCACAAAAATGCTTATTAGTATACTTATAATATGTAACTAATACAGTGTGATTTTGGTGCAGAGATAGATAAACTACTAACAGAACAGAATAAAGAGTTCAGAAACAGATCATTATGTGTCTGTTCACCTGTTTTTTAAGAAAAATAAAAACACCGTATGCATGAGAAATTATGTTTTATCTTTTAAATAAACGGTGCCGGGTTTAAGAGATGGCTATACAGAGAAAAAAAAAGTAATTTGGCTCCTACCTCACCATATACACAAAAGTCAATTCTATGTGGGTTGCTTAAATAACAGGTAAAATAAGAATGTTAGAGCAAAACATACAAATCCATTTTCTGTGGCCTTGGAGTAAGCAAAGAAATCTTAAATAGGACATAAAAAGTAGTAAGCATGAAAGAAAAGAATTAAAAAAACTGTGTTATATTAAATATAAGAATTTCTGTTCATCGAAAGATACTGTAAATGAAATGAAGAGACAAGCTATGGACTGGGAGAAAATACTCAAAATCCATATACATAACAAAAGGCTTCTGTTGAGAGGAAAGATCACCTACAAATCAATAAGAAAGACTAATGACCCAATAAAAAGGCACAAGATTTGAAGAAGCTTCATGAATAAGGATCTCCCAATAGCCGGTAAACTTATAAATAGATGCTTAAATTCATTAGTTGTAACAGAAAGGTAAATTAATCCAAGATATGATATGACAGTACTTCAGAGCCACCAACATGACTACAATTTAAAAAGACATTATCAGTGAAGACAGAGAAACTTGAATTCGCAGACACTGCTGCGGGAGCTGTGAACTGGCACAACTTTGGAACAAATGAATACTCTAGCAACAAGTAATCCAACTCATAGGGTTATTTAGTAAAAATTATACATCTGTTTTCCAAAATGCACAGTGCACCATTCATAATAACTGAAAACTGTCATTACCAAAATGTTAATCAGTAAATGGAATTGGGGAATAGACACACAGAATAACTAAATAGGACTGTGAATGAGATCTAAATCTTTAGCAATAATATTGATGAATTCACAAACATAATGTTGAGGGAAAGGAACTTGCCAAAGAGTGCATATTGCATAGTACCGTTTACATAAAGTGTAGATACCAGCAAAATTAATTTATTCCTTTAAAACTCAGAAGACTGGTTTTCCTTAATGATAGTGATTAGAAGACAGAATGATGAGAACCACTGGTGACTGTCTACTTGCTGGTCTGGAGCTGGCTTTACAGGTTTGTACACTTTATATCAACGCACTGAGCAGTATGCTTAAGTACATTCTTCCCCATGTGTATTTATGCGAACACAAAAAGGGATAACATCTTCCATTTTTTGAAGAAAACATCCTTCAGTATATTTCAGTACTATGTTGATCTTTTAGGTGATATCAGTTACCCTTTGCCTATCTTTAGTCCTATCGCCATACTGTAGAACTTTTTTTTACCCTTATGGTACTGGTAGATACAGGGATTTCATATTCAGTATTTCAGAAGAACAGGGCATCAAGATCTTGTTACTCATCTCAATCCTCAGCAGTCTGTTCTAAGTCAGGGATACTCAGACCCACGCATTTATCAGATTCATCTCTGAGTGGTCTGACTCAGTTGGTCTGGATTGTGGCTGTTAACTCCCCCTGGTAAGTCTAGTAGAAGACCAGGTCATGGAATCGCTGGACCAGATCATTAGCATATTTCTGTAGCCGTCTTGACAACAGAAAGATTAGGGATTAGAATTTAAAAAGTCATATAGGGCCATCTGCACCAGAATTACTTTCTGCCCCCCAAGAGTCTGAGTCACTGCATCTAAGTATATGCGGGCAGGTCAGGAATCTAAAAAATTTTCAATAAGCATCCCAGGTAACTGTTACATTAAAAGTTTGGGAAACACTGTTCTTTTACATTTCTTTTCTTTTATTTTTTTTAATGGAGGTACTGGAGATTGAACCCAGGACCTCATGCATGCTAAGCATGTGCACTGCCACTGAGCTAAACCCTCCCCATCTGATTGCTATACATTTCTTACTTTCTGAAGAGGAAAAATAAATTATTATAAGCACGTAGTGGTGCCATGTTACTATTCTAAAATACTTTCTCCTAACTTTTCAGCATCTCATTTTTCTAAGATGTATATTAAGCTGCTAAAATTTAGCAAGTATAAAACTGATACTATTAAAGATTTAAATAAAATGGTTACCCAGTAGTCCCTTAACAAGGTTTTAAAGCAGAGAAAGAAGATGGCTACAGAATATAGCCACTGCTGAAATACAGACAGTGAGGGCAAATTTCCCTCTACGCGGTCCAAATGGCAGGTTGGTTGCATAAACTTTTTATGTGGACCAGAAGCAAAGAAAAATGCTTTTCGCTGCTCTCTTATCAGTGATATTTTTATTAAAAATACTTGCTTCTTATTCACCATCAAAATAAAATAAAACATTTTAACTCCCATAAAAAGAATGTTATTTAAGGACTCCCTGTAGTATAAACCGAAGTATTTTGAAAATGGTCTATGTGCATCACTAATTAGCAAAATATCCAGTAATCACTTCTAAAGAAATCAAGAAAGAATTTCATTTTCATTCTGTTGGGCCCAAACATTACAGCTAACAAGGGCTGTGTTACTTCAAGAGGGCTTGTAACAGCTTTACTCTACTACTTGCATTCTGGGGTTTATGGCAAGCCATTATCTTTACTATTAAAGTTTTCTCTTTTCCTGTTTCCTGTTTCCTTACTGAATACTAAAAAGAAAACTGATGATAGCTTAAAAAAAAAAAAAAAAGCCACTGAAACCATCTCCTCTAATGAGAAGATGAGTGAAAGTGAGGACTCTTAGTTAAGTGGACAAATAAATTTTTTCAAGTGAAACTGTTCAGTTTCCTGAACAAAACAAAGTTTAGGCTGAAAATTATTTTAATGGTTTTGATCTAACAACAGTTATTAAGTTCACAAAACACATCACCCTCAGAACAATTCAAGTTTCAAGCTTACAAAGGTTTTTTTTTTTTTTTGACAAGATGTATAAGGTATGCTGTCTGAAAATAACTGTTTTATCATAATACTCGTCACTTAGGTAAGTAACAGTAACAAACGAAGGCTGCATAAGAGGTGCTGGGCCACAAGCAGACACCTCTGAAAATATCTAAAAATCAACCAGACTGATCAATGTGGAACAGAACTACCCTTCAGGGAATATTCTGAAAACCATGAACTCCATTTCCCTTTAATATAGTATTAATATTGGATGGCATTCTATTTTGTTTCATTCCTCTAATGGAAAGAGATTCTTTCTCTTTCTCCCTGCCCACCTCCCCCCCGGCTCGCTCTGCACGTGTGAAGGAACGGCTGGTTTGTATGCATTATGGTTGTAAGGGGAAAATGAAGGGAAAATGAAACAATGCAGTATGAAGTTATCAAAGAAGTAGGCCATAGCTAAAAATCACTGAGTTTATGAAGGGGAAAACTAATTCTAAGCTGCACTCAGCAGAGACCAGGGAAGAACAGCATGGAGTTTTGTTGCTACAAGAATCAATAGTTGGGTCTTTTCCCTTTGTGAGGCCTGCTGGTCACAGCAGGTGAGAAATCTGTGTGCAGAATACATGATGCTCTTTTTTTTTTTTACCACGTGCTCCAATTATGGAGACCAAGGTGTGATCTGACAGATTGTTTAATACAAACAACTTAATAACATGTGAGCTATTCTGTCTGCTTGCTGGAAACAACACATTTAAAGTAAGATTCTAATAGACATTTTTGCTGCCGTGTGGTCACTTTCTTTCCCTGATTATATTGATTTTATTATCCAGGTGAGTAAAAAACAGAATAGGATTATCCACACTACCACCATGTGATTAAGAAACATTTCTTCTTTAAGAAAATAATTATATAAGCCATTTGGGAACATACTGGCTTTCTACTTTTTAATAAACCAAGTTGAGGAACACTTGAGGTATTGGCTAGAATTGTTCAAGTCAGGAAATTACAATTTTGATGTTTTTGAAGCAGGAAGAATTAAAGAAGCTTTCCAAGAGTCTTTGTAAGAAAGAAGGAGCGAGAGGCAGATAGACTCAAATAAGGCTACGTAGGATGCTGCATGGACAGTGGGTTGGAACTAAGATATGTGAGTTCTAATTCTGTTTCTACCGAAATCCAGCTGAGGAAAAATGGGAGAATTATAACCACCTCAGGAGCCAGTGTCCTTATCAAGAAAAAGAGATAGTTAATCTTCAAACTTTCCTTGGCAATTAAAGTCTGCTTTCTTGGACTGTTCTAAATAGAAAGTTAAGATTTTCTACTTTGGTCTGTGTCAGGGGAAAGACATAATAAATTAGTAAAGTAAAATTAATTGATTTTTTTTTTGTGGTTTGCTAGTTTTTGGAATTCTCTTGCCAAACCTGCAAGAGTTCATTTCTGTGTCCTTAATACAGAAGGTGACTAAAGCTCATGAAATCTAATAGAACAATAAGTGTGACTCATGATAAATAACAAAAATCATATTTAGTTGATTATAGCTTGAGTTTTTAAGATTAGTGAAGATAAAGAAATTTCAGTATGTTCTTGAGACTTTTAGGTCACTTCTAGGGGATCTGAATGTCATATTGGCACCATCTATAGATATTCAAGGTGAAGTACACCCATGACTATTTCATTGTATGATAATTTATCCTTCTCTTTTACTTAAGCTAAGTTGTACTAATTTCAACTAATCAGAAGAGAATAACAGTTTTAGGCTAATTCATTCCTCTCTTTTATTTAAGCTAAGTGGTATTAATTTCAATTAATCAGCAGGTATTAAACAGTTAAACCTAAGCCACAACAACCATTTGTCTAGTTGGGCTACAAACCATTCAGGCAGATGCTGGTCTTTCTTTTGCCAGTTTATATTCTGGACACGTGATATCTGTGCTTTTAGTCTATTCTTTAGAATTTCTACAACTTCTGTAAAATGCTAAAGTTTCATTTTTAATGCTGAGTAGCAAATCATTTTAATGTTTAAATCATCAATTCATTTTACCAATAAATTCCACCAAGGCTATCTTAGAATTTTTTAATGCAGAATTATTTTCCTCTTAGCATCTTTTCTTGAAATTCTCAATGTTCAAATGCAAAAGTAACCTTACAGTCAAAGACATGTCTGCATGGAATTCACGAAGTAGAAAACCAAAAAAAAATTGTTAAGAAGAGTGACTTTATTAATGTGTGGGAAACTATATATAGTTGAGACTTTGTTTTGTGGATTTAGGTTCTAATTTTCCAGGCATAGTGACAATTAATTGGAATGTGTGACAAAGACAGTGTATTTGTCACTAAGTTTTGATGAAAAGTAGAGGGGGCAAGCACTTTAAATTTTTAATTAAAGAAATTCAAAGAAAGAAGGATGTGTCCAAAATCACGTTTCTGTTAGAGGAAGCAGGAGAAAACCCCTGTATTTCAAATGCATGTTCAGGAACTGCTTGCTAAACCTTGTTCTTTGACCAATAACTAAAGTAAACGAATTTAGAATGATTCGGTGTGGACTCAATGCATGACTTTCAAACACAAAAGCTAAGTCCCTGAACTCACTCTTCTTGCTGTTTTATTGATAGCCCTTTCTTTCATTGCTTTACCTGTGTTGAATAGTTATTTTGGAAGAACAGTGATGAAAAACACACTAGCTCTGCACATGATTGCATGTTACTCTGATACTGTTTCAGGTTCTGTTAGCTAGCAAACTCTCAAAGGTTTTGGGCTTTCTCACAAAAGGCATTTCGCTGTCCATCAGGCTTTCATTACTTTGTGGCTAATTTCCACCTACAGCTTTGGAACTTTGCTTCCTTTCCTTCATTCCCCAAAGTACTACTAACATGAAATGACTGGGATTCTATGTAAAACAGATTTCTGCTTGAAGACTTCAGAGAAATAAGACAATCATTCCCACATAGTCAAAAAACTATTCTACTATTGAATGTCCTCCCACAAACCACGTGCGCCCCTGAGAATCCTATCTGTCTAGACCAATGATGTCTGACGAAACTTTTACACTGTCCAGTCCAGTGGCCACTAACATCATGTGGTTGCTGAGGACTTGAAATGTGGCTAGTGTGACTGAGGAACTGAATTTTTAATTTGATTAAATTTAAATTTATGTGGCTAGTGGCTACCATGTTGGATGGTGCAAGTCTAGAAGCTCGAAGACCTTCCTTTTTCCAAGGTTTTCACTTCCATTTACCAAGCATTAGTAGATAATTACAAAATCTTTGTTACTTTGTTTCACAGAGATCTCACTTAATTTTTTCTCTAAGTCTTGCCTTTCTAGATTATCCTTGGAGCCCTACTATGTACAATAAAAAATGCCCATGTGGCCCATTAAAATATTTTCTTAGAACCAAAGAACAATTTACTTTAGCAAATGTCTATACCTAGGAAGTCTTAAGTAGTTGCAAACAATATTTTGTTTTAAAAATTAATATATTCTTTTGGTTAGACCTTTTCTTCAGCAAAATCTTTGCAGTACCCAGAAAGGAAGGTTGCTCATAAACTCTTTCTATAATGTTTTGGAAAGGATAAAAATGTATTATCCACTGTCTTACAGAAACTTCACAGGCTACTCAATCTTTTTGACTAATAGTCCTAGAATGAGAAACTATTACAGGCGGACCTCTCCAAAGCCAGAAGAAATCTCTTAAAATTCTTGTGTAATTTAATTGGGGAATGAGAATAAGCAGCTGTCTCTTGAGCATGAGGGAATGGGTGTGACCAGGATGTCAAGCTGAGTTTCCATCCTGAGGCTTCAGCCCCTGATTTGTACTCCGTGCCCACTCCCAAGTTTTTGTCCCTTTGAAAATGGTGGACTCCTGTTAAAATAATCTCCTTTCCCCATGTCTGCTTCACACTGTGGAATCCAGAGAATAGTAAATTGAACCCTTTACCAACTTCCTTTTAGGGTCATATTCTGCCCATACTTGGCACAAAGCTCTTCTTCCTGGGGATTTGCCTGTTTGCCAAGTCTCTACTTCCGTACGAGGGGAAAGTCCCAGCAGTAAGCTAAGCCTGTGTCTCACAGGACGCAGGAAGTTCCATTCCTTGGGAAACTGTCCTCCCTTCCTGCCCCTTTACCTGTTGCCAGACCTTCCCAGATAAGCCTTAGCTTCCACATCAGTAAAGCTGGCTTCTTGGTGTGCTTAGTGCTTGCTAAGTACCCTTTCCTCTCATAACCACAGCAAGAGGGTGACATGTTCATTTCAGGGACTCTTAAGTCACAACCTGGAAAACAGCCAGAACTCTGAGATTTGCAGAGCTTCCGTGATGGCTGGCAGCCACCCCAGTGAATTACGAAACAGGGATTAGAATTCCTTAGTTTCAAGTGGCGTTCATCTCTACAGTCTTATGCTTCTCCTTGATTGGCTTCATAAAGACCGCAGGCTTTTCTCAGACCTGGTCAAATACATCTCATTTATTCACATTTGCCCCAAGTCGGTAGCAGAACAGTGGTTTTTACTGTCACTGCCCCAAAGTCCTCTAACTAGAAGGGAAAATACCATGTGCCCCTATTCTATGAAGCCTTAAATAATGAAATTTTGAGACCAGATTTCTGGTGACAATGAGGTTTCCTGCCCATATCCGAGTTGGTGCCTCCCGCACCGGCATGAAGTGTTTTCTCTTGGCTCCCATGACACCTATCTTCCTCCTGATGAATTATCCTTATCGATTAAAAGAAATTCTCTATTTAACTTTAGATATTACAATACAATTTTACTATAAGTAGATCCAGTACTTATTTTTCCAATTAAATTCTCCTTGAAATAGCTTTTCTAACTTCATCTGATACATAAATATTTTACTCTACAAATATTTATTGAGCACATAGTATGTGACAATATAGTTCTGGACTTTGAATATACAGCAGTGGGCAAAACTCACACAAATCCTCACTCTCATGGAGTTTACACTCTAAGTGATGAAAACAGAAAATAAAGAGATGTTTATTAGTCCTGTGAAGAACTTTTCCTTTCTGAAAAGGAAAGCATAAGAGTGGGAGGGAAGCACTGAGAAATACTGGTGGTAGTTACTATTTTAGAGAAGATGGGCAGGGAAGAACTCACCAGTGAGAGAGAGGAGCATGACCTACAGTGTCTTACAGACACGAGTGCTTTGCTTTTACTCTGAGATAAGGCATCACTGGCAGGTTTGGGGCAGAAGAATGATCCACACAAATGAAGATTTTTTTTTCCTTCTTTGTGATACAAGTTTAAAAATTATGTGTTAGAGTAGCCACTACTCTACAAGTTCGTCATAGACCTTCTCCAGCGTTGTACATATAACTGGGCAGACAGAGGAACAAATGGCCATGTCATCAAGGAAAGGCCATTAGAATTTCCTAACTTTCCTATATCTATCCATAAGTAGTTTGAAAGAGTTAAGTTTGGGGTATAATTTCCAAAATTGCAGATGAGTGAGCAGTTTCCAAGGAAGGAAATGGAAGGATGGTGGAACAGTCACTGGAGGAAGATCTCACAAGTCCACACAAACGGACAGAAAAGCAGCAAGACACTTGAACCTTGACATGCCAGGACACATCCTTGGGGGAGAACAACCTGGACTGCACTTACACCCATACACAGATGACGGTAAGCCCGGGGGTGAGAGCCCACCAAGTCTGAAAGCGTGGCCGCTGTGCTTCCAACCATGTCTCAGAATGAGAGTATTCAGTGTGTATAATTAACTAAAATGAGTTCTGCTGACATGTGGCCTTCCGGCCTGTTGCCATTACCACACCCACTGCAACCTCCACACATCTGTGGGTCCTTGTTGTGATCACCCTTTTCCGGGAATATTAAGCAATTTGTCAGAGGACAGACATCTGGAAATAAACCTATGCTAGCTTGAGCATGGTCCTGAAGTTTTGTAAGCCATACTGCCTCTCTCTTGAAATTATGATTTCAGACCAATTCCTGTAGCCGTTGGAGGAAAACAACACTGACAACATGAACTTCAAGATTCAGATGAAACACTTAATTCACTATGGATCTGCAGTGAACAAGGACTACTTTAAAGATACACTAGTTCCACGTAGCAATATGAAATTTTAACATATATTGACAATAAACTTAGACATCACACTCTACCTTGTAGCTTTTTACAAAAAAGAGCCATGAAGTTTGGAGTCTTTTAAAAATAAAATTTAAATATGTACAATATGTGTTGATGGAATTAGTTCTGTCATAATCCTAGCACCCAAAGTCAGCCATCATTGTTTGTTCAGTCTTTTTGACATGACTTTTCTTTTTGACAATGTTAGAAACATCACATTTATAATTTATGTCTGCACAGTTTTACCTTGTCATTTTAGTCAACATGATATCAAAGCATTCCTCTTGTTGCTTTATAAACTCATCAAAATATAACTTTAGCTTAGCACTTCTAAATTATTACTTATTCACGAACTTTGCTGTTTAAAATTCTTGACTAGCTCTGTACCACCTTCAGCCTAAGGTCTCAGCACCCCGAGTGGAGCTTATTAGGCTTATCGTGACTTCCCCTCTCTGACTCTCTAGCTTTTTGCTTTTTCTTCAATTTCTCAAATGTATCTTAACCTCTTGCAGTTTAGAATCACTTGCTATTTTTGAGCTAATCACATTTTCTTAATTTTTGCATAATTTCAATCTTGGCCTTCAATGCCTTTACCATTATCACTCAATACAAAAAAATTCCTACTCGTCCTTTAAGAGTGAGGTTTAGAATTAGCTTTTCTGAACAGCTGTTCTTGACCACATGGCCCCCACCCCTCTATCCAAAACTCACCTGCTGACGTGGGGTCGCCCATCCTGTGAGCCCCAGAGCACCCTTCAGTTACCACAGGCCTGCGCTCCTCCTCTAGACCAGGAGGTCCATGAGGGCAGGGATCTTGTCTTTTTTCATAGTTGCATTACAGTTCTCAGCAGAGTTCCTGAAACATAGGAGGCATTCATTTACTATATGTTGAAAGAATGAATAGAAGACTACAAATAAATTTTCTTATCTGTGTCCCATTACGGAGCCCTTGTCCTCTCTAATATAAAGTCCCTACTGCCCTTGTCTACTGCCCACTTGCTATGTTTATTGACTCATTCCCTGTGGTCACTTTAGGTTTTAGGACTTAGAGTTCCTTTTTTTTTTTAAACTTTTAAATTTATTGTCTTTTAAATATATTAAAAATAAAAAAACTCAAGCATTGGTAGTATAGTAATAAGTAGGTGATTTCCAAGCTTACATAAATTAACATAATGCCATAATAGTAACAGGGAAACAAAATAAAAGTAAAGAATAAAGAGTATTTTAGGGATAAATAGAATATTTTTCATTTTCCTGATTCTTTTCATTTTTCATATAAAATGGGTATTTTTTTAAGATTATCTTATCTTAAAATGATGACTAGATTATCTCTTTAAAAAAATACTTTCACATAATCATAACTGCAGAATCAGACCATCATAATTTTTGCACCAGTGATCCCTAACCTTTGCTGAGACAGACTCCTATGATTATCTGAAAGATCTTTTCCCAAGGAAAATGTACAGATGCACAGGAGTACTTGTACACAAACATTTGTTATGTTCTGTGAACCCAGAAATCATCTGTGACCCCCATTAAGATCCCTCTGGTATCCCAGCGATGAAAAGTTCAGCCTTATTTTCAAAGGCAAATATTCTGCACTCACTCTCTGCCGCCACATGCCAGTTGACTTGTCATTAAATTCCACACTTACTCAGGTAGTTAAGTTTATCTATCAAGGTTAGTTTATGTTTAAATAATGTCTCTACACAAGCAGAACATTAAAGGGTTACCCACTGTCCACATTTTAAAAAGTCATTATAAAAATATGCTAATTACATGAGCACACAAAGATACAGTAAATCCTTCTCATCCTTCTCTTCATACAAAATTTGAGTAGAAACAGATTTCTTTTTGTATATCTTTTCCTCAAGTGTGAGAATTTTAGATAAATACATGTGAGTCACTCCAAATTGCCACCAAGTAGGAGTTAGAGTTCTTTGTCTGCATTTGGCTAATAAATTTAAAGAAAAACTCCATTAAAACAAACTTGAAATGAAAAACGAGGGGAAAAAAACCTGTTGGGGATACCTATGAATCTGCAAATGTTAGGTATGGGTGCAGAATTTCACATCTGACAAATATTCAAACAAGAATGATGGCATTCATTTCTAATATTAAAGCAATTATAAAATTAAAACTTTAACTGGGTAATATCTGTACCCATTCCCCATTTTTGCTTCCACCAATTAAGGATTGTTGTGACTACCTCTTAGGAATACAGTAACTATCCTACATGGAAATGTCCTCTTCACAGTAACTTTTCCTCTCCCTGGAAATGAATCAGGAAGGGATAGACTTTATACAGATGCATGTTTAGTTTAAGATTTATGAGCCTAGGCAAGTTATTTAATTTCTCTGAGATTTAACTCTGCCACTTGTAAAGTGGACAGAATTATAATATTTGACCCACAAGACTTTGAGGAACATATATGTAACTGTGTGAAAGAACTCCATATATTTTCAGCATCAGGGTTGTAGTTACTGACTTCAAATATATTTTGTGACTCTGGGTCTATATGCCTAACCAGCTGTTTGAACTCAGCCTTTACCTGCTAAGCTCCTTCTCTTTGTCATCTGAAAGAATCTTTGTTTTCTTTTAAATTCCAATTTTCTTCTAATCTCTGTTCTACAAAATCCATGACTTGGGTTAATTCAACAGTCTGTTTCGTGATCCCACTAGAAATCCTGTTTTTCGCTTACTAATGAGATGTCTAGGTACTCTTAGAATTATGGCCAACTGCTGTCAATAGTCTACACTGAAGGTAGGAGAGAGGCTCTTGCTTATTCTTAAGGCAGTTAAGTAGTTACTTTCCTACTCACACATAGAGGAATTGCTATTTACAAACTAACACCATCACCTGACATTTGAATACTGCTAATTACCTTGTAAATATTTTTTCATGAATGTCAAATCTTCACTTGTAATATTACATAATATTATGTATGAAAAAAATTTGAAAAACTTTTAGAAGAATTCTTTGCACATAAATTCCGTGTTTTGGTAGATTTTCATTACAATAGTCTTAACTTTACACTGGAAAAATAAATATTGCACAAGATATTTGGACATTTACAATGAGTAAATGACTCATTTTACATGCTTAAAGTAATGCAAACATAAAATTTTCTTTTTCTTCTCAAATTGCTCACAGTCTGAGGGGGAGAAACAGACACGTGTATGTATAACTGCACTTTGATCTCGTTCAGACTTCTAAGTAGGAAGATAAGAACCTAGTAAGAGTCTAACTTCATTTCATTTTTTAAAGGTCAACATGCCAAGGCACTTTTACTTGTTTTGCAATGTAATTTATTTTAAATTATCAAAATAAATCTTGCTATGAGGTATTAAAGGGTGGGGTGAGGTTGCTATTTATAAGAATTATTGGGATCTTCATTATAATTCTACCAAATTTATAGAGTTAAATGCCGGTGCGAGCTGAAGTTTTTGGAGGTGTGTTTACCTGGGTGACAGCGCATGCTAACATTGTGGCTGATTTGTAGCCTCTCTTAGTTTCTAATTGTAAACATTTGCGGCAGACTGGTTTTCTAGAATGATTTATAGATTTTGTTTTATAAACAATCATTTGTACTCTCTCTTTCCATTTTAAAATGACCATATGGAAATTTCTTCAAGTTTAAGACAGATTACTGTGCCTCTAAAACCTCGCATTCAAACTGCAACATAAACCAGTCCATTTATATGTTGTGTCATTACCGTCTTCACTGTGGTTATGCATCTTGGTCAAGAAGACATGGAGACTGCTTTGTAAATACACTCTCAAAGTATATAAAAATATTACATTTAAAACCCTGATCAAATACATTAACACTTTGGATCCTAGAAAACATCTATCTCTAGTGGGAATTCTCTCCAGCTGCATTATCCATTCACCACGCACTTGGTCAAGGGAGCAAGGGCTCTGCAAAGGTAGGGAGGATGCAGCTTCTGGATTAAGAAATGGATGCTAGCCAGAGAGGTGAGAGAGTGCGTGGTAGGCTTACTGGGGAGGGTTGATCAGAGGCACATGAAAAAACTAGGGAATAGATGATCCTAGGGGAACACAAAAAAGTTCCTATCCTTTCTAACCTCCTTCAGTGTTTCTCTTTCTCTACTATATTAAAGACTCAACTACAACTCTGTCCCTAGAAAAAATTCAAGCCCCCTCCCTAAAAGGACCAAGGAAGAAATGATGATGTGGAGAAAAGAGTGGAGAAAGAGAAGCATTGGAAATTATGGAAATTGATTAGTAAAGGCAAGTTCTAAGAAATCTCACAATAAGTATTCTTGATATTCACTGAAAACTAAATAGGGTCAGTCTTTGATATTTGCGTAGACTTTCATGTCTGCTAATCTGCAAAATTTTAGTCACCTGAGCTTCTTTCCTTTTAGAGGAGACATTCAGATTTTGCATTTTGAGGTTCTAAGAATAAGGTAAGATTAATTTATCATGAACCCAATCAGATCTCTGAACTTCTCTTTTCCACTCTCTCTTTCTCACACAAGGAAATACACAGAATGTATTTCACAGTCGGTGGCAGACGATGAGAAGAGTTTGGTTGTGAGCATGGTTTGGAAGTAGCAAACCTGCTCTCAACCAGTTATGTGATCTGCTTCAGGCAACCTTTCACACGTTTCACTTTCCTCCTCTGTAAACAGAGATAATAATAGTACCTACCTCATAAGATCACAGTGTGGTAACATATGGAAAGAGCTGGGCAGAGAACATAGCACAAGATAAATGCTCAATACATCTATTAATATTATTCTTTACCAAGTGCTTGTCTTTTCCTTTCTCGGTATCTTTTCTTCCTTCTTCCCTGTTCTTCAACACCACTACTGCTCCTACACTTTGCTGGTGGCAGGCAAGGCATTGGGGGGAGAAGCATCTGTGCACAGGCTCTCCCAGGCTTCCCAGCAGGGTCTGAGACAGTGAAATCCATTCACCAAGACCAAAGCTGCCTTGTATGTCCACAAAACTGGCTGTTAGTGATGGATCGGTAACACAATTTGAAGCCATAGTTTTCCGTTGTAAGCTTTGGACCAACTTCCACTCCAAGTAGACAATTTACCGGAATAGTGTGTAGTTAGAGATGGAAGAACTCTTCAATACATTTCCTTTAATGAAACTCACTGACTACAGGTTGAATTTGTCTAAAAGAATTTATCTGTTATGAACTGAGCTTGACAAATACCGTATTTTTGTTTTAAACATTTTGTTAAGGGCCTTTCATGATGGAGGCCCATTTGAGAGAATTAGCATGTCAATTTTCAGGAGCTATAGGACAGCTGTCCATTTTTTAAAACAATTTTTGGCTTATAATATTTATTTTTTCAGCATTATTGAGGTATAGTTGACAAAACTGTAAGGTGTTTAAAGTGTGAGATGTAATGATTCGATGTATGTGGACATTGTGAAAGGATTCTCCTCACTGAGTTAATTCACACATCCATTACCTTACATATTTGATCTCCGTTTGGTTTTTGTGAGAACACTTAATTTCTGCTCTCTTAGCAAATTTCATTTATATGATACCATGTTACCAGCTATAGTCACCATGTTATACATTAGATCCTCTGACTTTATTTGCCTTGTAATGCAAGTTGATACCTTTTTACCAGCTTCTCCCTATGTCTTTCTTCACTTCCCTCACCCCATCCCCTGGCAACCGCTTTTCTATTCTGAGTTCTTTTTTTTAAATTTTTTAAATTTATTTTTTTATTCCACACGTAAGTGATGCCATGCGGTATTTGTCTTTCTCTGTCTGGTTTATCTTACTAAGCATAATACCCTAAAGGCTTATCCAATTTATCACAAATGGCAGGATTTATCTTTTTCAAATCTGAGTAATATATTACATATACATACACACATACATACACACACACACCAAATTACCTGATTCATTTGTCTGTTGGTGGACACTTAGGACCTTAGCTATTGTGAACTATGCTGCAATGAACATGAGAGAACAGGTATCTCTTCTAGAAACTGGTTTCATGGGACTGCTGGATTATACGGTAATTCTATTTTTAACTTCCCGAAGAATCTCCTTTCTGTTTTCCATAGCAGCTGTACCAGTTTACACTGTTTACAATCCCACCAACAATGTACAAGGGTTCCCTTTTCTCCGCACCATCATCAGTGTTCATTATCTCTTATCTTTTTGGTAGTAGTCATCCTAACAGCTGTGAGGTGATGTTTCCTTGTGATCTTGATTTGCATTTCCTTGATGATAAGTGATACTGAGCACTTTTTAATGTACCTACTGGCCATTTACATGTCTTCTTAGGAAAAGTATCTATTCAGGTCTGTTTCCCATTTTTAATTGGGTTATTTGGGTTTTTTGTTTTTTTTTTTGCAATTGAGTTGGGAGTTTCTTGTATATTTTGGATACTAACATCTTATAGTTCATCCTTTCTGAGACAAGAAAAGAAGCATTTAAAATTAAATTTTAAACTTATAACCAAAAATTAATTTTTTAATTTTAAATTTAAATGACTTGATAGTTTAAACTCAGAATTAAATGCTAATTTGCCTCAAAGAGTAAGAAATGTCAAATTTATTGTTTTATAAGATAAGTAATTTATCCTTTAAAAAATCAGCACAATATAGGAAAGAGTTTGAAAAATATCAAAAGATTTATTATTAATCACATATCTTGTGCACACTTTGTACATTCCTTTCTGGTCTTTATTTGTTCATGTATTTTTTAAAAATAGGATTATTGTATTGACTATATATTTTTGTATCCTATTCTTTTCATTTAATATTAATTGCTGTTTTAAAACATTATTCTTAATAGTGCTTAATATTATACTGTATGAATATTCAATAATTTATCCTGTTCTCTAACTGGGGGAATTTATCTTCCCATCTCCAAAGAAAACTTTACTTTGTTTCCAGCCCTATATTATTATAGATTAAGTGATGTTGAAAATTCTTATACCTAAATATCTATCTTTACATAGAGAGCTTTGATGGAATGACATGCCAATTGTTTTAAAAGTAACTTTTCTTCAATTTTAATTGTAGAATTTAATTAGAAAAGTACGTGTGTTTTGGAATAAAGTCAAAAGGGATCTGCCAAAGAAGCAAAGGCTAATAGCATAGTTGTAACCTCAGCATAACGTTAACAAAAACTGGACCAGAAATTTAGCTACAGCAGAAAGTGAAAGGGAGGATATGATACGAGAAGAAATGGCAGAGTTAATATTTGAAAGAAGGAAAAGACAAAGAAATAACAATCAGATTGTCTTTTATGTTTCTAAATCAGAATTTCAGAAGCAATGATACTAGAGATTTTTACAAGAAGAAAAGATGAGAAACTATTTTTATCATATTTTAAAAAATGGTTAGCTACTCAGATACATATACTTGCATGAGTAATACTGAACTCCAGCAAGAGCTCAGAAGAAAATTAAATTAAAAATCACCACTAATAGAATATTGAACAGTGTCACTCTTAACTGAGTGAACATTACATTCTCAGAGGCGTTAAACTCATGACATACTTGAGGACCAGCAAATGGTCCTTTTGAGAGGAATATGGTGAGGTGGGAAACACTTTTTCTGCATCTCTAATTACGGGGAAGAGGAACCTTTGAAAGCACCACTCATCAATTTTTCTCTTTCTGATAATCTTATATTTTGTACTTCAACAAATTTTCTCATTTTAACAAAATTAGGTTAATAAACATCTAGACTCAATTATTTTAAAAATCCATCATTAAGTAGATGGCCATTAATATAGTGAGACAAAGGAAGATTTCTCTAACCGTATCCACACAGCCCGTACTGTATAGAGAGGGATGTCCTAGGTCCTAGATAGGGAATGAGCATTAAGGACAGATTTAGACCATCTCTGGTCCCCGACTAGGGGACAGAAAGGCAAAATTACCCAGAGAGAGAACATTTTCTTGGCTCTGGCACCCTCTCAAGTTGCAAAAATTAGCCTCAAGGGCCAATGATGAGATGATAGATAATGTAAACAGCTTTACCAGATAAGCTATTATGTTTAACCCATACTTATATATATATCAGTTTTAGTCATGGTTCTAAAGTAAAATATACTAGAACAGGAAATCAAATACTGTCACTCATTCCTTGTAATAATTAGGCAAACAGGATCACCACTAGGTGGCGCAATTCAACAAGAAATCAGAAGCCATTGGCCTTGGAAGCACTTCATGTTTCTTTTGGCATGCTAATTGTCTGAAAAGGAACCTTGTAACTGTTAAATCAGAAGGAAACAAACACCATGAATTTAAAGGGACAAATTACTAACTGCTCCATCTACCTCATTTCCTTAGGCCATTTTATTTTTGAAACATATTGCAAACAAATGAAGTTGTGGTTTTCTAGAATTAGGAACAAAGGCAAGGCCTGAAGACTGTCAGATTCTCAGCTTCCTCCTTTGGCTAGGTGCCTGCTGTGGGACTACGTGTGGGTAGGCTGAAGGACCAGGGCTCTGGGAACAAGGAAACAGAAGCGCTTCTAATTTCTTAAGTTTTACATTTGTCAGTTTCTCCAGCGGGCAAGGCATCTCCATGTGTTTGGCAGAGAATGGATATGGGCTGAGCATATGGAATCTTTTCTGAAACAGACATTGGCTGATTTATATTAATATAAAAGCAAGCGTTTGAGAAATGTAAAGGGGGCCAGTGACACCGTAAAAAAAAAGAACAGTTTTGCGTTGGCAACTCGTAACATTTTCAGTTATTTTGAGACACTTGAAAATACCAAATAAGCTAGATATTAAAACATAGATATTAACAATTTTTTTCATAAACTGTGGCTATAAATGAGATTAACTTTCCATCTTCCGTGAAACTTCTAACACTGAATATGGGCTAAACTAGTGTTTAAATTCTACCCTCTCCCTCTTGGATAATTGTCATGGTTCCTTCAAAATAATGTGGCCTCCAGAGTTAAACCACCTGTTCTTTTAGAAGGAGATACATTTAGTAATGGGGGCAGATGAGGGAAGACCCATAAAAAAGTTTCTCATCTCATTAAAAAACTTTATAATGTCAGTTGGGATTTTCAAAACATTTAGGAAATACCTAATAAAAGGAGAGAGGCTAAAGAAAACAGTTGGAAAGAAAGAAAGATGTCCAGAGGCAAAAAAATAAGTCAAAATAGGAGAAATGATAGTAGCTTGGGCTTGCTGCATATTTGAGTGAAGAATCTGTGAAGTTTAGCAGCTCTTTTGAATTTCAGAGTGATGCTATTATTTGAATATAAAGGGAAGAACATAATTTCCTTAGCTACTGGTACATCTGTGTTCCCTCAGTTCTCAAACCCACAAACCTGTTCTAATTGTTGGGCACATCCAGTCCTGGTGGATCTCAGTCTTTCCTCCCTAGACCAGATGGGGAGGTAAAGGAACACGAGATATGGAACACTCACAAGATGGAGCTGAATCTGAAAACATATAAGGCAGCCAAGAAACATAAATGAAAAAGATAGGGAGTGAGCATCAAGGACAGATTTAGACCATCTCTGGTCCCTGACTAGGAGACAGAAAGGCAAAATTACCCAGAGAGAGAACATTTTCTTGGCTCTGGCATCTTCTCATGTTGCAAACTCATCTTGCACCTTCTTTTCACTGCCAAGTAAGTGCCAATGATGCACCAATTTCCTTTTATCATTGGTCTTTCCATATTCTGAAATTTGGTTTCCCAATTCAGAACACTGCATGATGTTAATCAGATTGCTCCAAAGTGTCCAGTAGATTGGTATTTTTTCCCAGTCATCTTATTTGACTCCTGACTTGATCCCTCATTCAAGTTTGGTTGCCTTTGGCTTCTGTAAGAAGCTCTCTCAGGTGTCCCTGTTGATCCCCTGAATGTACTTCTCTGTCCCCTCCTCAGCTCTTGTTCCTTGGCTGTTGACATCCCTAGAGTTAATTCCAGGATTCTTTCCTCCAGCTCTAAACACTTTCATAGCATGAGTTTCTTTTCCCTTGGATGCTCTTCTAATTCTTTGCTGATAAATCTCAAATCCATACTCAGTCCTAGCCACTCCAAGAACTGCAGAACTCAAAATCCCATTACCTGACGAACATCTTTATAAAATGTCTGCAGGCACTTCAGACTCAGCAGGTTCCCATGCTGATTGCTGGCCTTTCCCCGGAATCCTCCCTCTCCTTCTGCTTTTCTCAATATAGGAGCACTATCAGTTTCCCCAGCTGGAAAATTTGGGGTCATCCTTGACTCTTCTCTTTCCTACATTGTCTACTTCATATTCATCAGTAAGTCTTTGGAATGTGTTTTATATGTTTTAATGCATCATGTTATATAGATATTTTTTGCTTTATATGTTTAAGCACATTACATATTTGTGCCATAACCCATCTCTTTGTTCATATTTTATTTTTCCTTTGAACTATTCCAATAGCTTCATCACTTGGTTCTTTTCATAGGTTCCATGTAGTCCTTCATTCAAACTAGTGCCAGATCTAACTTTCTAAAAGACCAATCAGATCCCACATCACATTTCCATTCTTAAAAACTTTCTCTGGCTTGATTAAAACCTGAACTTTCTAACATGACATTCAAGATTTTTCATGATCAAGATTATTCCCAGTCTCACCTCATCCCTCTTACACTTGAGCCAACTTTAAAGGATGCCTTGTCACTGCTACCCCTCTGCAAATTCTCGTCTCTCTACCTAAAAGGTCCCTTTCCCCATATTCCACATCATACTGATCAAGACTCAGCTCAAACAACCCCCTTAGGATGCAGACTCACATTTTTCTAGCACTATTGTATAATAAGAAATCTGTAAGTGTTTTATTTGTCTAAAACTGTAAGAAAATTTCAAGCCATTAATTAAATAATTAATTCATTTCTTTTGCATCAACTTTTATGAGTAATTAATTTGTGTCAACTCCCATGCTGGGTCATGGGAAGAGAAAAATGCATCAGACAATCTTTGCCCTTGAAGGACTTACAGTGTATTAGGTAATAAAGACAGAGACTAGCATTGTTACAACGCAACTGTCCAGACCTTTGCCTCCATGAATGACTGAAATATTATTTCCTTTCCAATGCCCAATGTGAATTGTGAGTACACCAAAGGGATCTCTCCTCTGTTAGACATGGGCATGTGCGGCAGCCAGCCAGCTCCAGGGACTCTGTTTTCTTTTTTCCCAGCACGACCAGGGCTTGCAGGACTAAACTCATTTTCCTCTCCCCTCCAAAGCTGCCTTACCACCCTTTGATTTTCTTGCACGTCCCTAGTTTTCTATAAAGAAAAGCAAACAGGCACTTTCATTAGGTGGGTTTTACTCCTGTATGATCAAGACTGGGGAGCAGACAGGGCAGAATGGAAATAATACACAGGGAATTTACCAAGTTTAAGAGGATCTTCTGAAAGTAATTTAGTGTGTCCTGGCATACCATATCTGAAGTAACTGAGTGTCCTACTGGTTTTCTGCTTTGAGTTTTTATTTGTGAAACTCACTGCTTTCTCTCCTTTAAACTCCCACTAAAGGGCTTGCTTATCTCATCTCTTTAGAGTTCCCTTTACAAGCAAGGAGGCTGGGAAGATCTATCAGAACAGTGTAAAATGGATCTAGCCAACATCACCTTAAATGTCCGCTCAAATTAAGCAAGTGATTCATGTCCCTGTAGACCTTCAAACTTAAGGACATCAAAGTCCATCTGACCCCTGCTGCACACAGGAAGGTTCACATTTGGTCTTCACCCTACAGAAACTAATTCTAGCTCTTCAGTTTACATTTTTCCTACCCTAACATTTTCTTATAATTTCCCTGGGATCTGTAATGACAGTGGCTACATTCCTTGATTGGTGTACCATTTCTTCACACACCTGTAAGTTTGTTAATAAGTGGCCATGCATTTTAAGGCAAAGAGAGCACAAGACTTACTAAACAGGAAACTCTAGGAAAGCAATAATTTTTTGTGTGTACTTATTTTGTTCATTGACTTGTCATTAGTACCTAAAATAGTGCCTGACAAGTAGTAAACAAATACTGTTTAAAAGAAAGAAGACATTACGTTTTAGTACACTCGATTATGATCATTTCAAGTTAACTGAAAGGAATGATACATTTAATAAATACTTAAAAAAATCTCATAAATAATTCTGTGTACGAATAGAACTCAGATATGTTGGCTTTTCTAGATGCAGTTTAAAAAATCATCTATAACTTTAGCTTTTTTAACGTGGATAAAATAATCAGAACAACTATGTTGTCCATAGTAGTTACTTTGTAACAATGGCTTACCTAAGTATCTAGTTTCTATATAAAATTATACATTGTTCATATTAAATTTTAAAATACTTTAATAAGAAAACCTTATCTAGTGAGCTGGTGGTAGAAGTTAATATTTTTACTTAACTGAGATAAGTCAGCATAGTTATTTTTGAGTACTGAAAGACAGTCATTCTAATCAGTGCTTCCCTTAGTTATGATAAATTATATGTTAACAGGTTACAAAGACAAAACCTAAACAAACAACAACATAAATTCACTGTCACAAATTTACTCTTGTCCCTATATTTTAGGACATACTCTCACTCTATGCGTTAGAATCAAGTGGAATTTTTCATAAAGTCTGGGTTCAAGAATCTGAGTTTTAAAGAGCACCCAGGTGAATCTAGCTGGGGCAGGGGGTACATTACGATTTGAGTACCCTGTTCTCAGGAATCAGACTTGCCACATTTGTAACATGATGATAACATAGTCATTATCTTAAAAAAAGTCTGTACTTAAATTTTGAATACTTATTATCTGATTCCTTATACTATGTGATTGAATATAGTAATACTTAATATTCAATTATTTACTTTAGTTAATTCTAGATCAGCATATTTTGTTATTTAGTGTATGAACTACGTATGCAGACTATATGGATCCCAAAATACTTAATTTTATATATATATATAATTTTTGTAAATTTTAATGAAATGTATTAGCCTTTCTTGGCCATAATTTACCAATTAGCAACATGGCCTTTTACCTCGTAGAGTTGATGCCAGGATTAAATGAGCATTTGGAAAATAGTAACCACCAAATAAACATTCTCTGTGATTATTCAAATTGTTTTGTGGTTTGGTCCACGATATGGATTTAAAATCAGTTTTTGTATTTATTTTTTATTACATACACAGATCCTGGTGTGTATACCCTAAGGTTTGCCCAGAACAGTCCTGGTTTATGCCTATTGTCCATGAATTCTCTCTGGCTTAGTATTTTTCCTGGACAAAAGTTTTATGGTTTAGACAATAAATTATATGGTCACCATTAAATGCATAAATATGACTGTGTATTTGAAAGCATAACCAAATACATTTTCAGCCGATTACACATAAAAATGTTTTTCTTCTTTCCTTTTGGACATGAGATTTGGAATTTTGTAGCTATAATGTATTGTGGACTGCCTGCTAATCTGGCCCTATGAACTTTTTTTATTTCCACTGCTATCTGAACTAAGTTAAGCTTCTCAGCAGTGACTCCACCAGTAATGTGAATGCATTTGCCAGTCACCCAGCATTGACCCCCTTGAGATCCAGATTAGTTTTATGAATCAACATTGATGACATTATTTGCTGTATCAGTGGAATCTCTGGCATCTCTCACCCAGAGCCAATTCTGCTAAATAGGTTCCAAGGATCATATCTGTGTTAGTTTCAAAAAGTGAATTACTCCATCCATTCATTTTCCCTTTCAATTTCCTGAGGAATAAGATAACTCCATCTCATGTAGACCTCATCTAAGTATATCTACTTTTCTATAATGAGAATATGTTGGAATACGTTATCCAAACCTAATCGGCTAGGAGATTCTGTGACCAATAATTGATAACTGGCTCTTGAATTTCTGGTGCAAATTAGTGCAGAAAATTGATCTCAATGGAGCAGACGAGTTTGAAGAAATAGAGCTGCTCCCACACTCCATGTTTGGGGCTGAATTAAATTTCTCTCTCTTTTGGAAGCCAAGTTTAAGTTCTAAATGATGGGTTTCTCCTAGAACTTGGATATAGTAATATCTGTCAGGGAGCAAATACAGATTTTTCTGCTTGACCTAAAAATGTCACAGTGTGTCAAGCAACATCAAACAGCTTGGCTCTGTAAAGATAGTACACAACATCCTTTTGCTTTCAGGACTTATGTATACAACCTAGAATATTCCTTTTATAGAAAAAGAAAAATACAATTGTAGACATTTAGCATATGCCAGCTGAAACTGATCTGTAATTGTAACAAGTTGTTCAGGGAGCTAAGCAATGATTTACAGAGCGGGTGTGTCTGTATGCCCAACATAAGCACATACAAAGAGGCCAAGTCAAGTTTTGGAAACCCTGCAGTCTTCTTCTTTTCTTGAAGCAAAATTACATCTAACATCCCAAATCAGTGAATGTCACCCTTATTTTTAAGCTCTCAGAAAATCCAGGGTTTTGTTTCTTTCCCACAGATTCCTTTGTGGTTCTCATCATGCTTTCCAGACAGTAGAAATCACTTCATGTCTAAATCAAATCTGAGAATGCCTCCAAGTTAGAGCTGCCAGATAAAATACAGAACTCAAAGCTAAGTTTAAATTTCAGACAAACAACAAATAATTTTCATAATAAGTCCATCCACGAAATATTTGGACAAAAAAATAGTACTACTTAAATTTGAATTGCAGATAAACAAATAATTTTTTAATACCTGTGTATCTTAAATATCATATGGGTTGCACATATACTAAAAAACTAGTTGTTCAAAATTTAAATTTGTTTTATTTGCTTAATCTGACAACCCTAACCCAAATCTACCTGTCAATTGAGACCTTCAACTTTAGAAAGGAGACCAGTTATGGTTTGGCATATTTAACTCCAATGGATAGAAAACTATGACATTTGGTTAATTCAAGTGAGAAAACAGTACTTGTGACCCCTTCATATGAGCAGTACTGAACCCAGTGGAATGAAATTCTAATACAATGAGCAAAGTATAAGCACTGCTTTCGAATTGATTATAATGAGATCTGACCAAGAATAATATGTTGATTATTTTTATCAGCTGGACCTATAATAGGATGTGAGCAGAATATATGGAAAAGAAATCTGCACAATTTGGTCATGTGAGAGTCACTTGATAATGGCATGAGTGCTTTGTGTAGTTAAACGGAAATCATGCTCATTAAATGTATTTTTGCCACCAGTTTGATTGAGTGGTCAGGAGAATGATAACATGAACAACACTATCAGAATTCAGAATACAAGGGCAAGTTGAAAAAGAAAGGACATACAAATAGGGCACAGTTGAAAATAGAAGATGCGGGCTAATGGCACTGGAGGAATAAAATAATTTCTAAATATACATTCAAGAGGGTGCAGGCAGAGGTATCTAGAAAGAACCTGGGAACCAGAAATACAGTAACCAGTAACGTAAATGTATTTAAGGAGCAAATGAGAGGTGAAAAACAAAACAAGAATAAATAGAAATCCTTTTATCTTAATCAGTTCCGGTAGAAGTCAGGGTGGGTCTAAGTGCTGAAAATTATTAATTAAGGAAACCGAGAGGGAAAATGTAATAGGAAGACAACACTATAAATGAGATGGAAAACTGACTGTGAGGGAAGGATAATGGAATAAGGATTTGGACAGCAGAAGGAAAGGTTGCAATGAGATTCATTTACCAAAAAGGATTATTATGAAGAAAATGGAGATGACACCCCAATAGCTTTACTTTCTTCCTGGAAAATCTCATACCTGTTCTCTCGTACCTCTTACTGGGGCTACTTTCTATTTATTTTGTAGGGACGGAGGATCTGAAATTGGTGTGCCTTGATGGTCTCTACTTCCCATGAATTACTCAATGGGAAATAATAGTTACATGCTTTTTTTGGATGGCTGTCTCTACTTACACAGCTGTTCTGTCCTTACGAATTTCACAATAAGTTTAATTTATTTTTGAGTATGTACTGAATACTATGCTGGGCACTGGGAATATGCAAATGAGTAAGTCACACAATCTTTGACCTTGAAGAGTTTACAGCCCTGAATGTGTGTGTGTATGTGAGTGTGTGTGTATGAAATGATTATAAGTTATTTGATATTTCTGGACTATAAATTTCACAGTAAGGAAGTTTAAATAATACGTATGCATGAAAAGAGTACACATTTATTAGTACTTGATACAAGGCATGAATATATGAGCAAAATATGCAAGCAGAGAGAAAATATTATGCTAAATAATAGCCCAGAACTTGAAGTCTGTTTTTCCCGTTACCTTAGGAACTTGCTTACTAGGACAGAGTACCCACAAATTCTGTCATCTGTGTATGTGTTTGTGGGGGTCCAGGGTAGGGTGATTTGACTCAGATTCTGTACTAGAGAAGGAGAAAAGGAATTAAGACTGTTCATTTAAAAATCGTTAAATTTTTGGAAGCCAGCCCTATTTAGGCAGCAGGCATGGGCTTCTCATAAATGTAGTGGTCCTTGCACACTTGGAGCTTGAAGACTTGCTTTGCACCTTGATCTGTTCTACAGGTTCCCTCTCCACCAAACCCATTATTATTCTTTGTTTACTTTCCTTGCCTCTTTAGCTTGCTGTGGTTAATCAGTTTCTCCTGGATTTTGTCCTCAACTTTCTTTTTGGTTATATTTCTCTCTTACCTCAGTTATCGGAAATGCCCTTCTCGCCTGAGTCGGTCCATAGAATACCTCTGTATAGAGTGTTCTCACCAAGTCTATCACAGGGGGCAGGCGTTGGTGTTTGGTTTGAATCTAGGGTTTCCATTAATAGCTACTCTTACAAGATCCATGTAGAGAAAACAGGGCCAGAGGGGGAAAAAGGTTTGGTTCCAAATTATGTGTTCTAGAGAGCAAGGCAGTACTGTGAGGCTATGTTAGGGTTCCTAGTTCCCAGCCCCTAAGCTCATCCCTTACAGAAATACTCTGAGGTTTAAGGTACCTAATGCAACAACAAAAAGAACAAGGGCAGAAGGATGATGAGTTTTTTTCCTTAGACCTAAGGTCTTCTCAGATCTCCTGTCCAAGTAGAGCCTCCATTGGAGTCTACTGCCCCATCAGTCTCATGAAAGAAGAGATAGAAATACAAGGAAACAAGAATCAAATAGAAAGATTGTCTACTTAGAGGGGCAGCTCTAGCTTATTGGCCCAAAAAGTGTCCCTAAGCCCTCATTCATCAATTTCAGTCCCCTTCCTCTTTGGACATAAGAGGACAGGTAGGAAAAAATATATAGATGTGCCCTCACAACATAATGGAAGGGCTTCTGGGCACTTAATAATTCTTTTGCCAAATCATCAGGGCATTTATGCATCACTTTTTAATAGAGAAACTGCTCTATGTCAGGAATTGTTCTAGGCACTCTCACAGAGCTTATGTTCCAGACCTAGGGCTGTCTAATGCTTAAGTCTCCCGGCCAGCCGAGCACTACTATAGTCTCTGAGATTACACCTTCAGTTCCAGGACCTGTATGCACTCACCCTCCCCAACACACAGAGAAGATATTGAATAAACTTTGCTGTGTCTTACCGATAACTTTGTGTCAGTGATTCAGCTCACTGGTCTGGACTTTTAATAGTTAGATTGCCAAGTATTTTTCTTGATGAACTGTTACTCATCATTAAAACTTCTTGTATGAAGTCTTTTCCCAAAACCATTCCTCCAACAAAATAGAATACACAAGGGGAACTAAAAGCCACTTATTCTACCATGGGTTCAAGTTAACAATGAAAAGCTATAAATTAAAAAAAAAAAAACAAAAAACAGAAAAAGAAATCCCTAGATATAAAGGGGAAGGTAGTTACAAATAACAAACAACGTTAAAATATCATCTTGCAGGAAAGGCATACCCTAACCCAGAATGAGTGTTCATTTGTGTCAAAATGGTTGTTGAATACATAAATCACTGAATGCATAGTGCTTGAGGAGATGAATTTTGTGAATGAATGAATCAGAAAGCATGTTAGGTTGGACTAGTGAAAAACTAGTAAAATTACGTCAGCATAGTTGTAGTTTATAAAGGCTGAGTAATTGCATAGAGTATTGACTTGAGGCATTGCTCTGCATCATTAACTGTAGTAGATGACAATTTCCAGTCAAAGAAATGCTTAAGTCAGAATCCCAATGAAGTACTCAGCAGGGTAAGGGCTAAAGTGAAAGGTTTTAATATATTTATGAGGATGATAAAACTAGCTTCAATGTTGACCAGAATGTTTTAAAGAGGAGAAATATCTGCAAATATCTGCCTTTTAAAATACATATCAAGTGTACTGAAAATGGAATATAAACTTGATAATGGGTCCACAAAAACTTCAAGTGATTTACAATGTATATAAGTTGCACACTGTAAAAGAATGACTACCTGTATAAATGTATTCATGCCAAATATAGATCTGAATACTTGTAATAAATATTAGACTTCCTAACTTGGCATTATAGGAAGTTTGTTCTGCTTGTATATCAGAGTAGTGACAAGTTGGTAAGTCAGTCATGTTTCATACATTTTAGTATCACCGTTAGCCCCTTATTTCTCCAAAACCTCCAGTAACTCTTAGGTCCAAGTGAGATGGACACAGGGGGGTGTACTTAGTGGGAAGAACTGGGCAGCTCAACTTCCCCAATTCCCTATTTTGTGACCTTGAGAAAATGATTTAACCTCTAGGAATCCAGATTTCGTCATCTGTAAAATCTAGAATAAAAAGCTGTAGGGATTTTAAATGAAATCACATGTGTAAAGTGTTAAGCCCAGTCCCAGGTCAGAGGGATAAGGCAAATGTGAATTCTTTTCTATGCTTGTTGTTCAAACTTGGATTGGAAGCAGAAGGAAGGAAGGAAAAGTAGGCGAATGTCATATGATTGATGCCCAGATACTCCAACACCTCCTGCCCGTCCTGCATAGAGATGGATCAAGGCAAACACTGAAGGATGAGAAAGGATAGGGCTCAGAAGTGGGAAATGCAGCCACCTTAGTTGCAATTGCTGGTAGGAAGGACACCCAAGATCCTCCAGGGAACACCTGGAATGTGTCAGAAAGGACAACTGGCATTGACCTCACCTGTGGGAACCTAAGCAGTGAAAGAGAACTCCCATTCTGCCTTTCTATCTAGGGTCACTAGTTCTAAGGTTTCCAGCCATTGGTCTTTAACCTTCCGAGCTCCAAAATCAAAGCAGGTGAATTACAGTAATGATTTCAGATTTTAAATTCTAAGTTTATTTTTGTATAAGTTCACTGACCTCATTAAAATGTTCTTAAGATGATACATAAATGGCTAAAACATTATTTTTATTTAAATTTATCACTTCTCCCACTGGAGGTGGGCGGGAGGCAACTAGAGAAAACTTTGTCACTTTGCCAGTTAGGATCTGAGGTAGATTTTGACATCAGAAAGGGCAAAACTACAGCATGCTGTTGTGCTCGCTTTATATAAATCAGTTCAATGATTGCGGGTCAGGTTCTGTTGCTGAGTAACTGAAGAGAATTTTTTTCTTCTAAAGAAACAGTATTTTTATAAGTCTAGCAAGTGCTTGAGTAGTCCCTTTCTATAATTCTTTAAATTTTAAAAATAAATCCTGGTAATGCTTCAAAAAATTAAAGCAAGCATCACAGATTTTATGGCAGTGGTGAGAGACAGGGCAGAGGCAAGTAAAAGTGATACAATTTACTTAAGCCTCAATTCTGATCAGAAAAAGAAGCAAGGCAGTGAGATGTGTCGATTTATGTAACCCAGTTCCATCACTGTCAAACATATCTTGAGGTCCCTGTCACTTTTATAATAAAACCTGCTCTCTGAGTCAATATTTTCTTACTTCTTTAACTTATCAAGCATCTCCTAACTTCCATCACTTTATAACATTTTGTAAATTTCCTTTTCTTTTGAGTAAGATGTTACTGACATTTTGGTGGCAGAACTTCCCACCCTCTGAAATGTGTGTCCCAGTCTGAAAGGCTGTTACCACTGTTCTGATCTAACCGATTACAAATTTGCAAGTACTGATTATAAATGCCATCAGCTTTAGTGACTCACCTTCAGTTTCTAATGCTTAAGAAATGGATCATTAACTCACTTAAAAAAATTCCCCAAAAAAGTTGGTTCTACCTACTTGTCCTTCATTTCATGCCCAGCCTGCCAAGTAGAAGAAACAGAAGCTCTGCTAAGTGACATCTTGGACCAGAAAAAAGAATCAGGTTGCCAGCAGAGCACGTTTAAACATTTTGACACTAACTGGAAATTTTAATGATCACTGTAATTTAGCTGATGGGTTCATTAATAAAACTCCAGGACTGCTGTGTAACATTCAATACTGTGGTTACTACAGCGAAGGTTACAGAGAACAAGGAAGCAGTTCCTTAGGACCTGCATAACATGCACTCACTAATCTGGGCAGGAGATTGTGTGTAATGATTTCTGGCAAAGCAAGTAACCAGGAAAGTGATCTTGTTTGCTAGCAGCCCTTGTCCTGTCTTATAGGTGAAGGGCCCCCAAAGCTCTCCCAAATGATTCATTTTCCAAGAGCCCACTCTATCAATTTTAGCTCCTTGCAGATGAAGTAAAAAAAAAAAAACTCAAGCATTATCAAGTTAACAGTATATAATCATCTTTTAAATTCCACTGGAAATATGAGGACTTAATAATGTTAGTTTTGATACAGTAATGTGTAATGATGTGATCAATCATTTTGGGAGTAAAGTTCTAGAAGTTTCTCTGAGATGGAAGTTTTCTCCGTGGGACCTTGGGGTTTAAAAGGTTATGATTGATTTCATCTCTCTCAAGTAAAAAGTGAGGTTATAAGACCAAATAACATTTAGCCAAATCAACTAGCACCTCAGCAACTCTCTGGTAATGTTAGACAACTCTGCGGGTGTCAGCTGGCCATGAGGAACTGTCATTATTATTTCCACAGCTTCAGGGTGGAGTTCTGGTAGGATTCAAGGCCTGATGAGGCTGTAATATCTACTACCCTATGTTACAGCTGGAGAGTCATGTGGGTAGAAGTATCCAGTTTGCCGGGATGTGGGGAACCGGCAAATGATGTCAAAGAGGATAGTAATAACAATAACAACAAATATTTGCTGAGTGATTACAGAGTGAGAATTGTCTTACACAATATTTTGGACAAGGCCTGAAATGCAGAGAGGTAAAAACCAAATCGTTATCAGTCTCTATCTGTTCTTCCTTCGTTCTACAGCAATAGAAGTTTCAGCTGGAAACATACAGACAAGAATAAAGGCTCCATTTCTTAGCCTCTCTTTGGCCACAGAATAAGGCGGTAAGCGGCACGTAAAAGTGTTATATTATATCTGGGAACCTTCTTTAGGAGATAAGGCTCATATAATCTTTGTGCTATGGTTCTTTGCTCCTTCCTCCATCCTGCTTCTTGGAATCTCCATGTGCCATTTCGGACCATGATGCTGAAAGTGCATGTGACAGAGTGACGAGACAGGAGGAGACGTGCTCCCCGACCCTGTGAAGTGCTGCTGAGCCTGGAATTTCATAAGAGACAGGAATAGACTTCAAAATTGTTTATCCCAGCTACTATGATTTTCTGTCACTTGTGGACAAATCTAATCCTAAACCCTTCAAAACAGATAGGTGCCAATTCCAAATCTGTGATTAATAACCCCTTATTTTTTTCCAACATATCATCAGTAAATAGACAGGTTCTATATAAGATTTTTACTTTTTCCTTCTGTAAAAAAAACAGTCTAGTCAGTGCTTCCTCTCTTCTCCCCTTCTCCTCACTTTCCATCCAGATGAGAAAAAAAATTCCATTCTCTCAAATATCCTGTACTGTAAAACACCTACACCTACACCTACACACACACACACACACACACACACACACACACACACACACACACAGAGGCACTCTCTTATTCAACAACGTCCAATTAATACTTAATCAACATCCACTATTTTTTCCCAGCTCTTTTGCTACATACTGAGATTATCAAGATAAATGACCTTGTAAACTCATAATGCATTCTGATGGATGCTTTAATATAAGTATATCATTGGGATGATGGCTTAAAAAAGGGGTGACTAACTCTGCCTGTAAGTCTCAGGGGTTTCACTGAGGTGGTATTATTTGAATTAAGGCTTAAATATTGAGTATAAGAGGGAGGCAAAATATGTTGAGCAGAATGGCCCGCGGGAAGGAATAGCATTATGAAGCTGATGGTGTATTTTTGAAAATGAAAAGGCTTGCATGCCAAGAAGTGGAAATGATCCTTTCTGTGTGTCACATTCCTAAGGACCTCCTGTGCCATGCTGAGGTCCTTAGATTGCTTCTTTGGGACATCATTAGGAATTTTTAGATATGAAATGGTATGATCATTTTTATACTCTAGAAATATGATTACGGAATAAGTAGTAAGGAGGACTGAAATGAGAAGAAGGGAGATAATTAGGGCATCACTGGAGTGTTCATTTAGTGCAAATGGGGTGAGGATGAGGAGATGGATTCCAAGATTTGGGTGGAAACTTAGTGGTTCTTCTAGGGGTGGGGCAGGTGAGTAGAGAGATCAGGGAAGAAGATAGAATTCTTTGAATCCTCAGCATGGGTAAAAGCTGAAGCCATGAGGTGTGTTGTCTCCCTTGGGGAGAGGGTACAGGGTGGCAAGATATAAGGGTGGAGGACAAAACCCTAGAGCATAGGTGATGAAGAATAGAAACTGTGAAGGAATTTTGTGGATAGGAGAAAAATCAAGGGAGGGTAATCAGGAAAGCCACGGAGAGGGAGGAGGGCTGAAGTGACCTGGTAACATTTTATGATAACTTGACTGAGGCCTCTATTCCCTACCACACTGCAGGCTTCAAATATGCCACGTTCACTGTTCTATCTTTAGCCTGTAACTGAAGTTCAGTGTCTAACATATTGCAGTTGCTTATTAAAGATGTGTTTAATGAACAAGTATCCAATTCAGAGATGAACTGAGGCTTAGAAGGGACTCAGAGTTAGATTTTTTGAAAGAGAGGATACCAAGCCCAACCAAATATTTAAAAAAACAAAGGACTAAAATTTAACATCCACATCCTACATGTGGCTTGTGAAAGGCTTGGATCAACTGCCTGTGAGGCTTCCACTGAGAAAGAATGTGGGCTTTATGCCATTTATGAGAACACTTTGTTAAAGGATGCATCTTAACTCGGAAACCATGATCGCCTCATCTCTAGAAGCAGATTTCTAAAGGATGCAGACGTATCTGGTTAGTCCATTCCAGGGGAGAGCACTTTGATGAAGAGACTAAAAGGAGCTCCATGCTTAATCTACAAAACTGTGTTGAAGCAACAGAAAATTGGAAAAATACAAAAAAACAAACAAACAGACAAAACCAAAATATTGTATATAAGTAGAGAATTGCATTTTTGGAAAGTAGAATTACATCCTGGAGTCTAGAAATACAGCCCCCCAGCAAACACTGGTACCAAGGAAAGAGAGAAGTTAGATGAAGGAAATGTTAATAAGAACTCATGTAGAAATAGCATAGAAACCAAAAAACAAACTGAGGCTATAAACACCAGATTTACTGTTACTGGAATCCTTGTTGGAAAACTCATTCTAAGCTAAAACATAAAAATGATGGCTGAGCATTTTTAGGGTTATAAAAGGCTTAAAAATTAAGTTGTTAGTCATGGCATGTAGAATATTTTCATTTAGTTTTTAATTTCTCCTACATAGGTGGTCCGCAGATCCAGAGGGTTTTGGAATAAACAAAGCAATGTGCTGTTGTTAAAGTTAGAGAGGTTTTTATTTTCATGCAGTTTTATTTCTGTTCTGTTTAGCTTAAGCACACAAGACAACAAAACTGTGTTCAATATGACCTTTTGTAGTTAGCTTCATAAAAGTAATGAAATTTTAAAATAAAATTTTTATAGAAAATCTGTTATGTTTAATGTTTGACAGAGATAGAATATATCACTGTCCAGTCCTACTCAACTACCAGAGCTGAGGCTCTTCTTTCTCACATTTATTTATCTCTCTGGGTGTTAAAGACCATCATCTGCTAATTTAGGAGGCCTGCAAATGCCATTCGCAATGGGGCCCAGCAAATCCTTGGATCATTTGCAGGACTATCTAAGCTAGAAGTCCAACGGGTAATGGGTGGGCGTCTGGAGATGGAAGGCCCACTCCACCACCAAGCATCCTGCTCTGTCCAGGTGAGGAGCCATCTCTATGTGTTGACTTGACTTCCACGGACTCCCTGCTGTGGGCCACTCAGGGTGATGGGCACTCTCCCCATGAGGACATGACTTCTCTCCACAGGGTTATTCATCCCCCAGGTTGGCCCCTCTCACTTCCCACTCCCTGACTTGCTGTAAGGGTGTGTCCCACCAGGTCCTGTTTCTCATCTCCCTCTGCCCTCCTCCCTGGCCCAGATACACCTGTACTTTCTGAATAAGCATATGCATGAGAAAGGGTCTGTTTCTACACTATTCTCTATTCTACTTGACTGTTAGAGCATAAACTCCACACCCCCATTCCTTCAGGGCTCCCTTCCACATTGACTACTTGCTCTTTTCATTCTTAACTATAATTAAGGCAATATGGGTAACTCTGACTCCCTGGTAGAAAGATCTTGTAGGAGGAAGTGGGAAAACACCAAACATGAAAATTAATATTTCAGGATGCCTCGTTGAAAATGGCAACACCAATACTGCTGATACGTCATGCACAGACAAGACTAAATCTGCATTGTGGGTCTAAAGTCAGCATACAGATCGAACACAAGAAGTGAGCACTGTGTATAGGCTCTCTCTCTATATAAATACGTGTGTGTGTACACATCCAGACACTCACACATATCTGTATCCACTTGCTAAATGACTCAACCTCTCTTATAATTTCAAACTCTTGAAAGGGACATCTGATCTAACTTCTGTTTTTAGGCCAGACCATAGAAGTCATATTTGCTGACCAGCTGTGGGCAGGTCACCTTGGATTGGATTCCTACCCTGGTTCACTTAAATTGTGGGGCACGTGGTATAAAGGGTGACCACATCAGGAGGGACTGTGGGTCTGACAATAGTCAACATTTCTGGCATACTGTCTCTTACAACTTGCCTACATCTTTATGTTCCAGCTCTCCCACAGACCAATCTGAGACCTCGTCTCTCCCCATAACTGTTACCATGGCCTATTAATTTGCCTCCCTGTTTTCAGTCTTAGTCTGCTCAGCATCTAGCACATCACCTTGAGATCTTACCTTTCTAAACTCTGTGCTTCCTTTTGTGCTGTCTTTTTCAGCCTTAACATTCAACTGTGGCTCACCACCACACATGTTCCCACAGTATGTTCTATAGGATGCAAACAGGGTTTTACACACACCGTTAGTATTCTGTCTTTAAATAGATTGGTAAACAATAATTTAACTAATTCTCACCAACTTTATTTTCTCAGGATTTCTCAGAGGTGTTAATACGCTGATGTATATTATGTATATTTCAGAGGGCAATAGAAGATGCAGTATTGCCCAAACTTATTTGAATAATCTTTTCTTTAAGGATCATTAAGTCTCTATGGGATATGCTTTGAAATTTTATTTTGGCCAAAAGCATAAAACAGAATTTATTACCTGGTATATTTAGGTCCTCCACTAACTATATTCTCAAACCTATAGTCCATATATGACTTTTCTGTTCAGCTATATGAAAGGACATTTTAACCCATTGCTTTGATGTTACTACTACTACTACTACTACTACTACTGCTACTGCTACTGCTACTGCTACTGCTACTGCTACTGCTACTGCTACTACTACTACTACTACTTTACTCTACCATACATTTCTGGGCTTAACGGGCCATAAAATAAAATTAGTGTAAACTTTCTATTTTTTTCATCTCTCTTCCGTGTTTCTCTTTATCTTCTTCTCCCACTCTGTTTATCTTTTCTTTTTTATCACCCTGTTTCTTTGCTTTTCTCCTTCTCTACCACCCTCACAAAACTGGTCACATTTTCTTCACTTAACCAATGAACAAAGATCAAATGGTAAAGCCATAATCTATAAAATTTGGTATAGGTAAAAATAATTCATCAATCAAATCTTTCTTACAAACTTAAAAATACAGTTCCAATTAAAATATTTAAAATAATACAAATTTTAGAAAGAAATATTCTGTTATGAGAATACAGAACAAAAAATTTAATTGACTTAGAAAAGATCACTTAGGAAAATGTTTTTATGAGAAGTAATCAATATTTTCATAATTATGAGTAATACTTCTGTATCTTTTAAATTCAAAATATGTTCAAGACCAAAGAGCCATCCTAGGTATAGGGTGGAAATAGCAAAAGGAAGAAAAAGTCTTTTCCCTCATTTACTCACTCTCATTCTTATTAATTCACTAGCATGTGGACATAACCTGTACACATGGTAGAAATATTTTCCTTCCATTTTGCACTCATGCCTCTAAGTGTTCTCCCTCCTCCTTTCTGTTGCTCCAAGAGCCCCTTCTCGCTGAGCTGGCTATGGTTGCCTTAGTCCACCTTAAAATCCTTAAAAATTAATTATGTCAATGGGAAGTTTTTATTAATTACACAAGCTGCACAGCTTATCCTGAGAGCACACTTTAACATATACATCTATATGTCTCTATATATCTGCATGTGTAGTGTATGTGTGTCTCAATTCTATCTAGCCAGTGTTATATGCTGTCAGATGGATAAGACACTAGGATTTGACTGACTAGTGAAAAATTAAAAGTAGCAAGAAAACAGAATAGTTGACATAGATAACTTTTGATGTGACTTTTTCAGCTAGTTGAAATAATGGTCAAAGTTAACTAATTCTGTTAGAGCAAAGAGAATTTGTCAATCAACAGGCAATTCTTATACAATTTTTAATAGACTCATTAGAAGAAACAAATGTCACAAAATGTTCATTACCTATTAAAGACGTGATATCAAATTCTTAATTTGAATTCCAAGAAGCATAGGAAGCATGACAACTGTGAGTTTAATTAGCTTAAGCTGATAAATTGCATCTTAAAAATAAAGATTATATACCACCCAAGTGAATCCTTTCACATAAGTTTAAGATTTATTGCTAAGTGTGGCATTCACAGGCCAATTATAAAAGTTGTTAGGTTATGAATATAAAAGGAAAGAAAAATGGAAAATTCATGTATCTTGTCAAAGACATTTTAATTCCTCTTATGTCCCCAGTCTCTGGAGCAAATGGAAAGGCCACAAAATTTCAGGAGACAGGGTACTTGTTAGTATATTAGGGTTATCTACTTCTATATTTCATCTACTAGAAATTGTCACCTTGTCTTCCAAAATATTTTTGCCCTCCGAGTTAGAGAATAGTTCAGTCCCTCTAGAAAAGACATTTTGTTAACTGTGTATTTATCCCTTTTTATTATGTTCTATGTTGTCTGAGTATTGATAATGAAATCTCATAGAGAGTCAGGAAGAAGAAAATCTTTAGTGCATTATTTCTATTTATTAAAGAAATTATTTATATGTTGAACATTTATCTCTATTTCTTACAGATTTTCATGATTAAAAACAAAAACAAAGCATTTTTCATAATTTCAATTTGCTTGAGAAAAAGGAATTAGGTTTTAAAAACTATTATTTTTGTTTTTCAAATTAATTTCCTTTGCAATGACATTCCAACAAAAAGTTATGGCCATGGTACTCATACCATTATAAGCTTATACTCCTCTTTTAATGGAGATGGTCAAATTTAGCTCTTCTTCTTCATATCTGCTAAGTGTCCTATTGTGTCAGACATATGTCTTGACAGCTTTTCTTTAATAGTCCAAGGTCGCTATTGACCCCTTTGACAGCATAAGCCTCCATGGAAAGTGCCCCAATTTTCTATGGGCAGTAAACAGGATGGAAAAACTACCCAGCTACAAACAGGATCATTTCTCATGGAAATGGAGGAATGACTCAGAGGGGGAAACCAAATCCTCAGAGAATCATTTCTCAGAACACCCCAACCATGGATCTGACGACACCTGTCCAGCAGGAGTGCACAAGTCCAATGAACCAGTGACTGCTCTGTGCCTACCTTTTCTTCTCTGGAGGTGTCTATTGTGGTACTCTGCCTCTGTTTGCATGTTATGTTGAGTGTGTGTGTATGTAGGAGCAGATTCACAGAACTACACAAACTCAAGGATTTAAGAGGAGCCATAACCAAGGAACCTAACATGAGATGCATCATCTGCACTGGCCCTCATTTAGGTGATGAAAACCTGGGTCTCAAGCCTGACCCTCCAACTGAACATGATGAGGTAAACCATTAACTTTTTGAACCTCAGTTTCTTCATCTGTAAAATGATAGAAATTAAACCTGATTATTCCTGATGTTCCTTCTCATTCTTTTTCTGATAATGTTACCTGCAATTTTTCATTATTGGTATCACTTTACTATATTGGCTGCATCAAGGATTGTTAATTTACCTTATTGTACCCTATATACTTTTGTTGGGTCTTTGCAGGCAGCAGATTCCCAGAGAGCAATAATCGTATCCTCTTTGCATCCTCTAAACTCTCCAGAGTGCTTATTTTAGAGCCAAGTATTCATTAGATGCTTAATAAATATTAAATGATGAACATGACCATGTTAATCTGTGGTGTCCTAGGCTGACTGCACTATTGCTGCTGACATTTCTTTTGCTTATTAAAACCATTAGCAACATGAGTGTGTGCTCTTTGCTACTTTGACATGACAGGTGGAGGAGCTTACAGCAGTGACCTAGTTCAGGGCTTCTCAAATGACTAGAAATTAACTTCTAACTTCATGATGAAATTCATGAATAATTTACATAGTATGAACAGAGATACTTCTCATCAGATCACTGACACAAAAGAGGTTGTGTTCGTGGGTTATTTGGGATATATTTTGACCAGATGATCTTTGTTTCAAAGGGACTCTTTGATAAAGAGTAAAAAGGCCTTTGATCAGCCAAATGAGATACTTAAATAAGAGACCTAAGAGCTAGGCTTTGTAAATGAGGAAGGCTTGGTGAACTATGTGGAGCAAACCTGCGCTATGATGCATTTTTGAGAACTATAGTTTTTCATGATTCACAGTCCAAATAAATGAAGCCAGAAACATTCTAATGTCATTTTACATAGAACCTTTTCTCTTAAAACCACTTTATTTCAACTTGCAGGTTCTACGTAGACTAAAGTAAATGATAAAAAGCCACAAAAGTCTCAAATTCCTCTTTGAAATCCTTCTGACCTCCTCAAGTGTCTTCTAAGGGATGCCATTACCTATGTCTTGGCCCTTTGACCTAGACTTACTATTTGGAGGTTTGAGTGTTGAGTTCGCTAATCAAAGAAAAACCAGCTCTTAAGACTTTTTAAAAATTATGCCTAGGAAAAGAACCACAGGATTCATTTTTCCCCAGTAGATATCACAGAAATTGTGATTATATGGAATAAAAAGGATTTATCTATTGTCTGGTTAATATAATCAATATAATCAGATAAAGGGAGCAAATATGTCATTCTATCAGATGCATTTTCTGAGTTTGCTATTTAAGTGAATTATGTAGACCTAGGCTTTAAAACTAAAGGCCATTTTTACACTATAAAAAGAAGAGTCCAGTTTAATATGAAAGCTATTAGAACAAGCTTCTCTCTCTGTCTCTGTCTTTGTCTCTGTCTCTCTCTCTCTTTCACACACACACACGTACACACAATCATACTTACATATAATTAGGGTATAGGATTTTAAGATTCAGGGAAAAGTCATTTCTTACTGACAAAAAGGATGACTTTGCCAGTTTTATTACCCCCATCACTATCAGCAGTCATTTGGAAATTTGTATGGAAAAAAGAAATGGCTTTTCTTGACATACCTTGATTCTTTATTTTCATAGTATTCCTTTAGTCATAGTAACTGAAATGAATTTCAAGATCATGCTTAAATGAAAGATTCAATCTTTTGTGGTCCATTGAATTTGCAATGCTTATAACGGGAAGGATAGTCATCTTACAAAGCTAAATCCTCCGCATCTCTTCTGACTCAGCAGACTTCTATCAGATTGCTGAGCCAGGGAAAGCTAGGCTGGTCATGTGGGCAGCAATGGGAAGTCAGAGAATTGTTTCTTGCCCTTAAGAACTATGGAAATGCCCCTGGTGAAGTTAAGCCTTAAACTCTGTGACTGTAGAGATGTTACAGAAGGAATGACGTACTGTGATGGCGCTGATCTCTGGTGGGAACCTATGTCCACCTGTGAATAAAGTCTTTTTGTGATAATTATCCTGAGGCTTTCAGAATTCATTTAAATTTCATTTGTAATGTTAAAGAGCTTATAGGAGCCACAGGGCCTGTTGTCTGTTATTTTTACTACTTCCAGTCCAGCAGTCTGAGAAGCCTGACTCTGAGCCATGCTGGAAGATGGCAGGAGTCATACCAGGGGTGTTCTTGCCATGCCTTGGATTTCCTCCTTGTCAGATGGTTGAGTTAAAGAAGGGAGTTAAGTCACGGTCAGAACTCTTTCATCTGAAGATCATTCTAAGCAGGTGAACAATGATTTTCACTTAATACTCAGGAATTAGTATCAGTAAGAGCATCTTTTGCCAAAGCACTATTGAAAAGAATAACATGTACACTTCTGGTTGAACTTATAATAATAATACATTTCTGCTCATGCTTCTGGCCCCTAGCCCAAGAATATCAAGAAATCAAGCATTTTCCTTAGGACACAGACTTGTTCTTTTCCTGTCGTTTTCTCTAAACAATTTCACTTGCTGACAATAAGATTACAGTGAGCCTTTTTGTAAAATGTTCATATTTAATTTCTTAGTTTTTATCTTCTAAATCTCCCCATATCTATTGATGGATGATACATAATGTTACTAGATTAGAAGCGGGAGGATGAATCTTATGAGGTTTGGATGCTGTTTAAACCTGGAGCAAAAAAATTTTTTTTTCATTTGGACTTGTTATTTTCTAAAGTACTTAAAAATTTTTTAAACCACCTCATTGTTCTCCTGTTAGCACACAACAAATCATGGGTTTTGGATTCATAATAACCTGGGTTTAGATACTGGTCCTGTCACTAAACTACCTTGTGATTTTAGGTAAATCATACTGAGTAGCAGGCAACCAAGAAATGTTGGCTTCCTTTCCTGATTTTTCCTATTTTGCTGTTAATATCATTTATTTGCCATTCGAAACACAGCTCTTTCTTTTCATTTTAAAATCCACTTTCTTATCCATGTAAAATAATATACCTGCTACCCAGGTATTCCAAAATACAATACATGTGAGAGTCATATTATACAAATGTAACTGGGATGGATAGATAGACAGACAGACAGACACACAATCTGTTTCCAGAGCTGTATTTCTCCCTCAGCAGCAGGAGTGTCTCTGGAGACATCTGCAAATGTGTGAAAATGTTTTGAGTTATCATGAGGATAAGAGTATTTCTGGCATTTAGTAGGTGGGACTAGAGATACTAAAACCCTGCAGTGTGTGGGACAGCCCTGCACACTGAAGGACTGTTCTAGTATCAACAGCATGTTTGATAAGCATTACTCCAGAAGAAACTCCAGAAGGAGAAGAGCATTACAGATGTATAATCTTTAAGATGCCTCTTCCTGTCACTTGTTTCTTCCACAGAGATGAGAGGTGATCCTGAAGTGCCCTCTTTCTCTCTCTATTCCTAAACCACAAAATCTTTCTCTGCCAGCCATAGGCTTCTGTCTCCCTTCTCCTGTCCTATCTTACTTGGTTATTTATTATTTACTTCCACTTAGCCTGTTTGGTTTCTAGCATTTTCCTCTGAATTTTTCCTTTGTCCTCTAAGAGACTTCTAGAGGTAGCTTGGTAAGCAAGATTATTTTGCTCCTAAGAAGCTTGAAGAAGGAAGAGAGGAAATTCTGAGAACTCACCCACTAATGATGTTTATTCCTATTCCACATGCACAAGTAGTGATGCTCCTGCTGCCAGAACCTGAAGTCCCAGGGAGCCAGAGAGTGACAGCAACAGTGTGGAAAGGCAAGAGAGGGCAGGTTGCCACTCCAGTCAACACTTTTATGTGTATGATCACTGAAACAGGCACAAGGACACCAGTATTGATGGTAAGCATTTCCTGAAGCTGATTTTGTAAGTAGACACTTAGGTAGCAAGTGCCATCAGTAATCTGTGCATCGGTCTCTTTTTGGAATTATTATATATATACACACATACACATATGCATTTATATGTATTTTATGAATTGGGATTTTATATATATGCTGATTACACATGTGATTGTATTTTCCATGTCAGTATTGTTTTCAACTGTCCATGTCTATTGGTATATAGATATATAAAATATTATTTACATTCTCAAAATCTGAAATGTATGATAAAAATAGGGGTATATTTTTATAAGGGTAAAATTTCTCCCTGAACATGAATAAGCTCATTACTGTTTTACAAACTATTGGAGAAATTGTATTATGTAAAAAGAGCTAAAGTCAACGGTAGAAGAATAGAAGGAATTCATGTGAACATATAATGTATTCTAATTAATAGGAATCTTTGCAATTGCATATCTCAGTATGGCACTCATATGGGTCTCTGAACCTATACATTGACCAAATAAGAATTTTGTATTTCAGGACAATTACAAAAGGAAGCAAGTATCACTATTTGATCAATCGTTTCTGTCTTTATCTATGAGGACAAATTGTAACTTGAATTATACATTAACCTGAAGGAGGGCATACGTCATCTATGTTTGGGCAAATTCAGAAAGTGAGACACACCACCCAAACAACCATATCTTTTGTTTAAAAACTTTTATGGCTCATAAATTCTACTTCAATTATCATAGCTTATATTTAAAAAGAAAACAAAAAATTGTTTCAAGTATGGAAATGTTACCCTATCATCAGAAATGTCATAAATATACCAGACTCTTATTTTATTTTTGTTCCTTATGCTTTCTCATAAGAATAACTGAAATAGAAAGAGATGGAAATAAAATTCATATAACAGAAAGAAAAATCCATGGGGAATGAAGCAATTCTATTAAATATTGGAAAAATTGTATGGTATCTTAGGTTTTAAATTTATTGTTTCACCAAACAGTATTTCCAAGGTGGGAAAAAAGTACCTCTAGTTTGCCAAAAACTAACATTGAATTTTTTACATTAAAATGAGTGCTTGTGAGAATCCACTGGGATACTGCCACACTTGGATGGCCAGTGTTCATATGCAGTTGTTGCTTAAAGGAGAATATTAGGAATCTTGTATGAAGGAAAAGCTCACTTCAGGCAGGTCAAGAATAATATTCAATTCAATAATTTGAAACCATAAGTATTTTAAATTGTTCTTTTGGTAAGGGGGGATCTCTAGACCATCTATTCTTCCTAGCCATCATGCCTTCACAAAGACTGCATTGCTAAAGAATATAGCAGTTAAAAATTCTGTAATCCTGTTTCTTTGACAGAACTTCTTACATGAAATTAAGATAAGGCAAACATCCATTTCATGATGGTGAACTTATTTATAATGTTTTGTCGATTTTATACATGATAATTCTATTCTCTTTCTCATTAACAAGTCCAGGAATAATATAATACTGCAGCCTTGTGACACAGAAAATTATTTTAAAACTCTATTTATATAGACTCACAGACGTAGAAGACAAACTGTGGTTACCAGAGGGGAAGAGGGGAGAGATAGATAAAGACTTTTGGATGAACAGATAAACATCACTATATATGTAATAGATTAAACAACAAGGACCTACTGTATAGCACATGGAACTATATTCAATTTCTTGTAATGAACCATAATGGAAAAGAAACTGAAAAAAAAATATATGCATGTATACATATAACGGAATCACTTTGCTGCATACCTGAAACTAACATTGTAAACTGACTCCACTTCAATGAAAAATAAGAATTTTAAAAAACCTTCTATCTATAATTGGAAACAGTACTGGTTCAGACAGATTGGACTGAGTACCTGATCATCCTGGGAAGAACATGGGTTGAGGAGTTGTTACATTTGACTTTGAGGCCCGGCTTAAGCTTTGTGCAAATCATTGAACTCTGGTTGTTTCCTCATTTCTGAAATGAAGATGATACATTACTTACAGTTTTAAAGTATAGTTGTGAAAAGTTTTTATCCCTAGCCCCTGGCATAAAGGCTGATATAAAGCAGGCATTCAAAAATTTTATTCACCAAATCAATAAAAGGAAATACTTCTCAAACTGTAAAAACTATGTATTAATTGTACTCAAAATTAAATGTTTTCTTCTCCATGTCACCTTTTCTAATTGCATTGTGTTTTTCTCTTTGCCCATGTTATTATCTGGTTTCAATTTCTTCTTTGAAATCTGTTTTAATATCAATGTAAATCTTTCTTTGTCCATGTTGGATGGAAAAGAAGTGGTCTAATTAAATAAATACTCCTTTTTAAACTGATGTCAACCTTGCTAGAACTTTAAAAAATTAATTTCTAATAAGAAGAGTATAGTAAAAACACTTAATGGTGTACATACAAAATACAAAATTAGTTAATTTTTTCTTTGGTAACTCTTAAAGCATTTCAGTATCATGGTATGCCTTTGGGCCATAGAATAGGAGGAAAGCAGGGAAAAAAATTGATATATTTTTCTAGCCCTACCTGTGTTTAAAGAGAGTATTATCTTCAGTTTTATAGAAGACACTCAGAAAGATTAGATGACATGCTCAAGGTCACATATTTGATTGATAGCAGAGCAACTTCAAGTATGTCTAACTCAAAAATTTTATAATCTCTTCAATAAACCATTTTATAGTACACCAAAAGCCCATTTACTTGGTAGAAAAATTAAAATCTGCTGAAAAAAATTTTATGAGTTAAGCCCAAAACATGTAGTCTCCTATAGTCATATGTTTTACTAGTAAGTACTTGAGGGAAACCAGGATGCAGACAAAAACTCTTTCTCTCTGTTCCTGTGTTGGGTAGAACATACCTCTCATTCTGAAATTTATGAGCCTTTAGTAGCTTGGTCTAACTGAATGGATTTTATTCTGTGGTTTTCTGTTGTCTTTTATTGTGAAAAGAAGCAACTAATAGTTGAGTGTCAGATTAAGTAAATAATCATTTCAGGCCCTTGGTTTTTCAGCCCTGGGTTTATGATTCCAGCACAGTTCTGGGATTAACAATAAATTTCTTGGACAATTGAAGTTTATAGAATATTCTGTTTATATGAATTTTCTAACTGAATTAAAATAGTATTCTTTAAATCAATTTCATTTGAAAGAAAAATTTATAGGCCGACAAATATGGATTCGTAGATTTCCCCTTCTTCCCACCAAATAATTGTAAATCTTCCTGTTACTCTTTTTGAATAGTGCCATGTCTTAGTTTTCCACTCAGTCTCAATTCCCTCATAAATAATGAAAGATATTTCCATGAAAAATGCTAACATTTGAGGAAACCACTTCTGAAATGAATTTTCCTAAACAGAGTGATTTTATTTTAATTAATGCAATTTACGAATCCCAAACTGCTCCTTTACTGAGGGACTTTTTAGAAACTTACTGCACAGTGGGATTCATTAACAGGAGGATATTGTTGAAACATATTTCTGAATTATTTATTATTATTATCAGTTGTTAAAGTAGTAGTAACACAGCTACTCAAATTCTGAATACCAGCTTTGGGAATGTCGGCGTAACATGTAACCTGAAGTGTGAGCACGTGCATGTATGCACACACATGCCCCCTACCCACACACACACACACACACAACCCCAAATAAACAAACAAAACCCTCCCCTGTGAAATAAATGAATCTATCTATATGATAAGATACCAAAATAAGATTATAACATTGGTAGGCATAGTTATAAAAACCTACCAGTTACTGAAAATAATGTTATCATAGCAACCTTTACCAAGTATATCACTATAGGTAAAATGTGCTGTACAATTTGGAAGATATGAAATGTTATAATACCTGGTCTCTGACATCTAGGGGTTTAAACCAAATGTAAAGACAGAGCATATACACATCACAAAACATATAATGGAAAGTCAGTATATACATGTCAAATAGTAATAAATAGTATAGGAATCAAAGAGGAAATGGAGAAATCTTGGCAAGTTCAGGTAGTCATGAAAGCATTCTAGAGATATAAACTGGACTTTGAAGGATATGTAGAAGTTACCTAGGTGGAGATGTGGGCAGAATGTTCCAAGAAGGCAAATGGCACTTGCTAAATGACAGTGATAAAAATGGAAAAATTCTGCTTGGGAGATGGATCTGACTGGAGTGAACGTTCTTTGTGTAAAAGTAGGAATGTGGTGGGAAAGACAGGCAGTGAGCACTGAAAACCAGAGTCAGGCATTTAGACCTCATTTCATTCAAGACATATTTGAATTCTATTTTAGGAAAATTAACCTGGAGCTACAGGTGCTATAACTTGAAATGTGGTGAGGGTGAGGTGAAGGGAAAAAGGGAGCAAAGGCACGCGGAGGGAGGTCAGCAAGACACCGCGTGCACTTGCGCTGGCTGTGCACAGAGCATTTCTGGGGCACCATTGTATAAACTACAACCTGTACATCTCTGTGCTCAATGACTTTGCAGATAAAACAGAGATAAGGAGTAAACAGTACTGAAATGGAGGACAGAGAGTAAAGAAATTTAGGCAAAGAAAGCTTTGAATTAATGCAGCAAGTTAGGGCCCTGATTAGTGAGGTCAAATTATTTTTTAAAAAAGGGAAGCTATGTTCACGTTTGAAGTTCAAAGAGAAGGAGGCAATGGCAGAATGATTAAAGAGAAAATGCACTTAAAAGAACTGGTTCCTAAAGAGATTGGGATCGAAAGCCCAGACAGAGGATCTCGTCTGATAACATTTGGATACTTTTCCCTTTGAACCTAGAAGGGAGGAAGCAAAAATGGAAATAGATCATTTCACCATTATTTCCTCAAAAGACCACTACAAGCAGGGAGAGGTAACTAACAAGCCTATGAAATAAATTATATAAAAGTCAGGTGATTCTGACACACCAGTTGCTGTTATTCTTCCACCTGGGAAAGTTGAGAAAAGGATTTTCATTTGATCCTGGGGCCATGTGGTTGTAACTGTTACAATGTTGAATTTGAATATCTGGCATTTCAGGGCCAAGTAATAAGCCCTAATGTGTCCTCCAGCATATACAGGCCTCTAACTGCATTTTTAGAGGGACAAGGGAGCTGAGACATCTCAGTTAGCTCAGTAAAGTGTCCTGTGAAGTTGAAGTTGTCATTGCTGTCATACTAATCTTATGTTTTTAGGTCAGTTAACATGACGATATATTTAATTATACAACTTCCACATTATCAACGAATGTTATGTTCTAAATCAATGAATATTCACCTAACATTTTACAATGATCAAAATACTGGGCTAGCATTTAGATGTTACATAGACCTATAAGATTTTGTTATTATCCTCAAGGGGGATGCCATACAGTTGAGAAAGCCACACACACACACACACACACAGGCATAATAAAAGCCAGTGTAAAATACCAAATGGTTGGTAAAGCTAACAAGAATTGGGACCTCAGAGGAGAGAGTAAGTGATCATTAAGGAGCAAGACTTTATAGAGAAGTGTGGCTGTCCTCTAACCTGAAAGCTAAGTAGTGATACCAACTGCGTAATTTAATTTAAATGTGTACTTCTGTTTAAGACCAAAAGGACAAATAACCCCAGGAATATTTACTATAATCTGTAGTGCATATTAGGTTCATGAGTCCTGTTTTACTCATAACTAAATCACCATTTTGGATTGTCAAAGCCTTTAAAAGTAGACATTTATTTTTCTCCTATAGTAATGCATGTTTATGGTAGGAATCCTGGAAAGTATAAAGAAGTTTATATGTGATGTACTGAAGTGTAGATAAAACATGATCCCACCAGAGATAAACACTGTTAGCATACTGTCATATGTCTTTCCACGGCAGGTTTGAATATTTTAATGTAGCCCTTGACTGAGTCTGTCTTGCACTTTCTGACTAGATTCTTCCATTAGAGTGTCTGCTCCCTAAGTTCAGTAACAGGAAATTCATCTTTTTCTCTCTCCACTGAGCAAAGCACCATTATCTCCTCACACATATGACAAGAAATAGAGATCACTGCCTGCTTTTCACAGTAGACTAGTAAATTCTTGCCTTTTAAATTTAAATTTACTGTAAATAAGGTTTTTTTGCCACGCACAACTTATGTTTAAACCTAAATCTGAGAAACATTCCTTACATGTATCTGACGGTAGTTAAAAGGCCTCTTAGGTATGAATTCCCCTTCTTTATTTTAAGCAGTGCTTAAAAATGAAGTGGTTTTTCTTGGTTATCAGTATATAATTTAAGTCCCCCTCCCCCTGCCTTCTTCCCAGGCCACATATAAGAGGTTCTTCTTCAGCATTTTTTAGGTTTCTGAGACACTGATTCATTCTTCAATCATTATGTGCTCTGTAATGGGATGAAATTCTGAGAAAATGTTGGCAGCTGATTTCAGTGGAAGGAAGCTCTTAAACATATTAAGCACAGAATGATCTGTTCTTGAACAAATGTCCATGACTTTTGTTTCTACATGATTGCTTCTCTGAAAGTTCATGGGAACTGCTAGAGAGTGTTCTTTTAATCAAGTCAAAGAGTTGCAAACAGGATTGTTGAACACAGAGTTGGACTTCCCAATAACTGAATACTTGATCTGCTGTCTGTGAGTAAATTTGTCTTGTTTATTAATCTTTAGAGAAAGAAACTAAAAAAAAAAAGTTAGTATAGTGGCACACCACAGGAGACTGCTCAATGGTTTAGGCTTATAGAAACCTGCTAGATCTATTAATGGAGGTAGCTCAGATTTACACAAAGGAGCATGATGGTTAGGACCATAAGTACTTATTCCTTTAAATTTACTTTTAAAATAAACTTAAGATTGCATTTTTATTGAAAAAGTAATACATGCATGTGGTAAAAAGTTCAGAGAGTTCTATAGTTCTTTTTCCTAGAGTCTATTACCAGTTTTTTCTGTATCCTTCTAGTAATTTTTTGTATATACATGCATATTTTTTCCATAAGTAGAAACAGTGCTCACATTATTCTGCAACATACTTGTCTTTTATGTCTTCCATCTTTAAAAATAGCATATCTTGGAAATTATTCTATATCAATGTGTGTATATATGTATATATAATTCATTACTATATTTTTAGATAGATATACAATTTATTTATTCCTCTGTAGATGAATATCCAAGTTATTTCTGGAATTTTGGAATTTCAACAATCTTCCAATGAATATTCTTGTATATCCTGATCTTTTTAGGTATGGGAAATAATAGATGTAGAATAATTCTTGCAGATGCTACAGAGAAAGAGAACATGAATTCATGACTGACTGACTACCAAGATGAAAAATCTTGGAGGTTTATCCCCAGACCATAGAAAATGAGTTTAGCAAAACTAGTGACATCACTTGAATGATCAGAAAATTTTGCTCGAAGAGAAAGAGCCAGTCAGCTGCTTGGGTTGCAGGGTAAAAAGCCTTAATAAAAAACAAAACAAAACAAAACAAAAACCCTGGAAGTAGTTCAAGTACTTATGTATTTTGGGAGCTATCCAGAGTACTGAAGAACTGCTGTAGGAAGCAGTCATTTCCACTGGACCAGAAACCCCGGTCTCCCGAATTTATGGCTCTCCTGCCTTGAATCTTGCCCTCGAAATTTTAAACACCTCTAAAGTCAGCTGTCACCCCTCAGACTCCCCTTTCCCTGTCCTGAACTCATCTCATTCTCCACCTGCCTCAATCCAAATCTATCGGTTCTGTTTTCCAAACCAACCCCAGCTATGATCCATTCCCACCATTCAATGTTAGGATTCCAAGAGAAGTAAGCTACAAATGCAGCTGTAATGTTACATAAATTTGACTGGTTCCTGATAACGGTCTCAGTTTATATAACTACACACAAATATACCAATAATGTATTAAATACAGCTGACCCTTGAACAACATGGGTTTGAAATGTGCAGATCCACTTTTTCATGGATTTTTCCAATAAATATAGTAAATGTAGTATTTTTATGCTACAGATATTTAAATTAACTCAGTGTGGGGAAAAGTTTGTGTTCAATTAAAGATTTCAATATATGGAATCAACAGAACTAGGGTTTGGGTCCTTTTTCTATCCAAACTGTTTCAGCTTCTTGCCCTGAGATGAGTCGTTTATCAGTTTATTTGTTCTTGAGGCAGAGATAGATAGCAGTACAAGGATTTTCCACTCTGTGGGGAGAGGAGCAGTGTTCGTGCCCCTAATCTTCCCTTTATTGTTAAGGGTCAACAGTACATTTCTGTTTTATTAGAGTAAACTTTATATGTCTGGAACTGTAAAGGTACATCAGAAGCTAATGCCATAGTATCTTGGGACTTACTATTGCTGATTTTTGCTATCCTTTTCAATATAAAAAATAATCTTTTAAACATAATTGAATGACATTTATTCATGTAAAACATAATTGCAGATGTTTTCTGAAGTAAAGAAAATTTTTTTTCATTCCTGTTGAAAACAATGGATAACTTCAAAAAGTCAATGTATTCTATTCCACTGTTTCATTTATTTAGTTTTGATATGTGGACCACTTAATACATTGAATATTTTTGTGGAAATACAGAATTTGTAGAATTTTCCAGTTGGCAAAATGAGAAGATTTTTTTTTTTATCTTGGAAATCCTCTCACTAAAGGACTCAGATTACAGGGAATAAGACAAGGGGAGGGTCTGGTATAGTTCCCTCATCTAGACTATGAGAGAGACAGAAATAGAGGGGAGGAGAGTAAGAGTGAGATCCTCAGAGGTACAAGAACACATAGTCAAAATTGCTTAAACAAAAGGAGGTTATTAGTTAATGTGCATGAACATTCTAATGAAGCAGTTTGATTCAGGGGCCTCAGGTACCCACTACCCACTAGAGTCTCTCTTTATTTTTGGCTTTGCTTCATCTGTATTCACTACCATCTCAAATATATGGTCCTTGGATGGTAATATGGTGATTGCAGAAACTTCAGCCCTATCTACATCCTCCAAGATTCAAATTCAATGTCTTTTTTGCCCAATCCTTCTGGTTATTGAGGTAAAATCATATTCCTAGACATATATGATACATACAATATATGTATGTCAAGTCACTATGCTGTATACTTTGTACAGTGCTTTATGTCAATTGTATCTGAATAAAACTGGGGAAAAAATGACAATAGAAATTCACTTTCAAGCCTTAAAGCTGTACATTAGCACAAGGTAAAAGCTAATTTAAAATAATAAAAAACAGAAGCTAGAAAGGGGGGTTGCTGCTAATAATATGGAAGGATATTGCAAACTGGGACTGTCCCCAGACAAAGAACACATTCATATTCCTTACAATTCACCCAAGGCTGCATGAATAGTCAAACCCCGTACAACGATCAGATCCACTAAATTTCAGTTTAAGCATTTCAGAGAATCAAAAAATTTGAGAATTGGTGAGGATTTTAAATAGTATCTAAATTTATACAAGAGAAATCTGAAGCTCACTGAAGAATAATGACTTACTCACGGTCACACAATTCTTTGGCACTAAAGTTGTTTATAGAACCCAGGCATTTGACTCCTCATGCAGTATTCTTTCTACTGTAACAACTCTATAAATAGTACAAATACTAGCATCTTCCTATCTAAGGTCAGGTTTTCTTACTTTTAGGTAAATGTCTTTTCCACATCAGGACACAGTTAAATGCTTTCATGAGAAAGTCATGTAGATCAACCCAGAATAGAATTTGCTTGTAAACCTGAGCATGAAAATAGGAAGCCTGAATTTTTAATCATAGGTCATCCATCCTTTTACAAAACCTATGTTTTGTCATTTGTACATGAAGATTAACTCCTGATTCAACGGTGCAATCTAAAAAGTACCAGTAGTCGATTCACATGGTTTCGAGAGCCCCAGATAATATATGTTTATAGTCTAAAAGTATCCCCAAGAATACATAAGCCAGATGTCATGGAGACCTGGAGCTCTTCTGAAGACACTGATGCTAACTCACTGAGGATCAGACTAGAGGAAGCTTCCAACAAGAAGGCTGTGCCTTGGGGTGCCCAGAGTGTAAATGATTCATTCTGGGTCTTAAAGGGTCAGAATAAGGAATCAAAATTTTTGGTGACCAGGAGAGCTGCAATTTTAAGTGGGTTAATCTGTGTAAGCCTATTGGGAAGGTGACACTGTGGCAGTATAGCAGAGAGGATGCAAGATAAAGGAGAGGATGGAGGGTGCAGGCAATTTCCTTGTCCTATGATTTGACTTTGGGGGTGAGAGGGTGAGTTCAAGAACCAGACTAGGGCTGGATTTGAAATCTGAACCCACTGCCTATCAACTGCATCACTCTGAAAAAGTTAAACTTTTGTGTCTAGCTGTCATCCCCCATCAAATGGAGAACAATAATTGGTCTTGCCTTAAAAGTTTTTATACAAATATGATAATATTTGTAGCATGCTTAGAATAACACCTCAAATGTAGTAAGCAGAGATTAGATGCTAGCTATCATTGTCACTGCCTTTAATACCACCCTCAGGACAAGCAGCTTTCTGGGGACTAGGACTCTGAAGGCTGGCATTGGGGCTGTTGTCTCAGTCTAACAGCCTTCAATGCCACATCATCTCCATCATTATTTTTATAATAGGAACACACTGCATAAAAAAGGTCAAAGTCTATTTCCCTTCCTTCTCCTAAGCTCCTGATGGGTTCCTAAAGTGAGAGAGACAAAAGCTTTTCCTCTGCATTTGCCATCTATCAGTTAAGAGACCCAAGTAGGAAAAAAAAGTGTTTATTTATGTCAAGGATATTCTTGTGACAAAGCTTTGTGATAGAGAAGATGAAAACTCCCTGATGTCAGAATCCAGATCTCTTGGTATTTGCACATTATCCAGAGTAATTCCTTGCTCAGAGTTGCAGAATAATATGTATAAATGTCAAACAACTGAATCATTCAAAGATTACAAAGATGGGGATCAACCTGGCATTGAAAGAATAAAACTAAACAGGGAGCAAGGCTTATAAAGCATGATTTGGTTAATTAAAAAAAAATGCATTGAGACAAATGGAAATTATCAGCAAGAGAAAGTGAAACCATCTGGAAAGAAGGAACTGAGAGACATTAGCCTAAAACAAGAAGGGCGCCTGGAGTGAGGAGGGAATGAAGCAGAAATACAGAGAAACAAAACAGAAAGAGACAAGGAAGATAAGATGGAAAACAGGTATGAGCAGCAGTCACGGAGTTTTATAGGAGGATAAAAACAGTAGTTTGAAACAACTAGGTTTTTGGCAACCAGAAAACAGGCAATAACAGGCGTGACAAGCATGAAGCTGCAATGAATGTCTGTTCACAGACTATTTGTGATTCACTGATGCAGCTATTTCACAAGAGATTTGAAGAACTACTTGAGAGAAAATTGAGGAGATTGCACACATAGGACTTTTTATGGTTCATCATGGTTATTTACTTTTTTCTATAACATATAAAATTATTCTAAACTATGGCAATAATCTCAGTTCAAATTTTGGTGTAAATTGTTTTATTCTCTATAAAAAGCACATCAGATTGGAGATGTGTGGAAGGGAGGCTTCTCAGCATTCGGTTTTACATCCCTGAAACTAATTCCACTTCTATGCCAAGTAGATGTTGGAAATTTCCCGTTGACTATTACACAAATTTCAAAAAGCCAAACCATTGAGTCAGAGGATAGTTTATGGCCCATTAACAATACATTGGCTTCTCAGAACTGTAAACATAGCCTTATGGATCTTAATGTAATTGTTTAGGATGAGTGTGTTGGCAAGAACTGTTAGAGTCTGTTAACGCAGTCTGGAAAGCAACGTGTTTTAAGCAAATCTGCAAAATGTTACCAACTCATTAAGCTACGAGCTTTACGGTTCAGTGTTCTAAAGCGATTCTGTGAGACACTTCTGAACGAGGCTGTATATCCAGTTCTGGTTCTGCCATGATTGATGTGTACATAAAAGGGGCTGACTACATTTCTCACTGCATTATGCTGATGATGTTTCCACATTATTGTTGCTTTTTTCCCCTTAAACATTATTCTTTCATTCTGTTATATAACTAAAAGAGTGCAGAGAAGCACTTAAACACATTCTATGGAATAGATTTAGCTGTATTTAAATATATTATAGGGACCTCAGAGGTGCTTCCAAGGCTATGTTCCACAGATACAGTGTCACTGTCAATGCAGCCCCCTCCCCAGCAGGCTCCCTTAAAGTTCAGTTCACCATAGACACTGGGAATTGGAAGGGACTTTAGATATCATACAGTCCAACCTCGTAGTCATTGAAGCAATACTTTCTAGAGCATCTCTGTTGGATAGACTAAAATTCAGTACATTTTAAGGGAAGCAGTCTTGATTCAGTGAAAGGGTATTCAGTTGCGAATGGAAGAAACACAACTTAAATACGGGGAATTAGCCCTCAAGACTGAAAAATTCAACAGTTTCTCATTCACAACATGGGTGATTTGAAGGTTTCAAATTCTGTTACCCTCTTTCTCCACCTCCCAATCCTGCTTTATTTCAGATGAATTTCTTTCCTGTCAGCTTTCTCCTTGTGGCACCATTCAGGACTCCAGTGTTATATCTTAGCATCCCCATGGACAGAAAAAAAACGGAAATTCCACTTCTAACAGTTCTAGATTTGAGTATGGTAGACTGACTCACATCATATACCCACTTTTAAACCAAACACTGGACCCAGGGAAGAAGGAAGACATGGAATCTTCAAGTTAGGTCATGTACTCACACAGAAGTAGCTACCAAACCAGGGTGGTTTGGTAATTGAACTGATCTGACCTGGATTATTTTCAATTGCCTTCTTTCTTTCATTCTCAGCAACACGGTGAGACACAATCCTTTCTCCTACCTCTCCAGTCAATTTCTTTCCTTCTATTGACACTGATACTGCTTTAATTCAATTGTCATTAAGGCTTTCCCTGGGGCAACAGTTAGAGATACCTCATTGTCTCTAGCCTTCTCCTCTCTAAATTATTTTTTATATTGTTGCCAGAGTGATCAAATTCAAACCCCACACCAACCCACCCAACCCATGACTTTAATTTCTATCCATTTCTTTTTCATCTCAAATTCTACCTTCTTTAAGTTGAGATCAATAATTCTCTCTTTTATTATATCATGATTTTCTCTACTTTCATTATATATTAGGTCTTTGATGCCTGTGTCCTCCACTAGATTATGAGTAGTCAGAGGGCATGCCCCATATCTTATCTGTCTTCGTACCCACAAAAGTACTGAGAATGAGATCTTGCCCAAAATAAGGTTTCAATAAAGGTTAGCCAAATGTAATTACTGAGGAGCTGAACAGTTCAATATAAACAATAAGCATTTTAAGAATGCAATCTGGGCCACAGTACTTAAGAAAAGATGCATATATCACTATGGAAGATTTTGTAACCCTATTATTAAGTAGCAGCCAAAGTTAGGTCTCAGCATCCAGTCAATAACAGGAGTTAGTTTTCCATGGGTCTCTTGCATTTCTATAAATCTTGCAAATGATTTATTCTTACCAATCTTTTCAAAGATGTTTCTAGTGAAAATATATAGCTTTGGAACACAGAGGCAATGTCTTTCTCTAGAGCAACATACATGTTTGCTTATGATCCATTATAAAAGGTTCATGTTTCCTGAAGTTTCTGTCCTATAATGCAACCCACTCCATGTGCAGGTGGGACGACTCACCCCTCATCACAGCACCCTGTGGGAGCAGGGACTCAGGGAACCAAGGTAAGGAAATGGTGATACTCTGGCTACTGCTACTGTTGAGAGTTACAGAGCCTTTGCCCCTGACTCAGGCGTCTTACGCCTTTCACCAGCATTCATGAAATTGTGGCAGGCTAACCTGTTAACTTGCAACTAGGGAACATCTCCAAACTTTCAGAGTTATTAAGAGTCCGTGCCACAAATAGGCTCTAGATGTTCTCCTTTCCCTCTGAGACTCTGGTTTTTCCAATGGTATACCACACCATTGATACACCACTAACAGAATTGTAGTTGTGGTCTTGTATGATCCCACTGGATATTTTTAGGATCTAGGATGATAGAGTCAACATTTTGATTATAAAATCCATTAATGTATACCAAGAAGCAGTAAACTGACAAATTATAGTTACATTTACTGTTCACCTATCATGTACCAAATATGTCAATTAATTTCATTGTGTTCCTTATATAAGTGAGTAATACTACCACCTACCCAGTTGTACAAGCGACACATCTATACGTCTTTCCCAATTCGTCACTCTTATTTTCCTCTATGCCTAATTAGACTTGCATTTCTAGAGATCTATTGCCTCTTGAGTTTTTCTACTTCTTTCCATGTATATATACTACTTCTACCATAGCCTCTCCCCCTAATTAATAAAGAAATCTCCTAAATCTTCTCCTCATCTTGTGATTCCTACCATCAATTCTGTATGCTGAACCAGAGACAACATTCCAAAATGGAAATCTGATTGAATTATTTTCTTTCTTAAAAACTTACCACTGACTCCCACTGCCTTCTAGATATAACCTATAGTCCCAAATGACAGCTGTATTTAACAGAGACTCTAAATGATAGTAAATTATACAAGACAGAAGTATATTTCTCTCTAAGATACCATTTTGGGGATTGACCATCAAAGGTTGGTATAGTGATTCTGCTCCTTAAGTTATCATGAAACTTTGCTTTGCAGTCTCTAAGTTGTCCCTCATCCACAGTGTCTAAGAAGGTTCCATATCATGACTGTGTTGTAAGAGTTTGACGAAAACAATGGAGAAACAGATGAGTGTGTCTTCCTTTCTATGAAAAGATGACTAGAAATTTGTTTAGACCTCTCTATGCTTATATTCCCTTGGTCAGAATTTAGTCCTATGTTCATACCTGGCTGCAAGGAAGGCTAAGAAATACAGTTTGCATTCTGGGAGCCCATATGCCCAGTTGAAAACTGGGGTTTAATTATTATAGAAAATGGATGGTGGGTGATCATCAGATTTTTCAGTTGACTCCCTCAATTGGACTATGAGCTCCTGATGACTGTAAATATGTCTCAGTCGCATTCAAATTTCAACATCTAATAATGCTTGCGTATAATAGGCCAATAAAAATAACTGAATAAAAAATGAATTATGTTCATGATAATATGACAAATGTGAACATTAATATCTACATTTTACATATGAAGAAACTTGGGCTCGAGATTGGATAAGCTGGCCAACATCAAGATGACCAGTCAGGAATAAAACTTAAATCTGTCTGACTCTTGAATTCAGGACTTTTTTACTCCACCACACCTGCATCCCTTTTAATATTAGAACATTTCAAGAATATTTTAAAATAATCACTTTTTATCTCAGTTGTATAATTCCAGATAAACTAATTTTCTTGGTCTCCCCTCTCCCCATTGAAATACAGAATGGGAAGCTTTTGAGAGACTTTCTAATGCTAACTTTCTCTAATTATAGTAAAGATATCATGTGGAAATTTAGTTAAGAGAACAATGACAGTCTTTTATTACTGAACTCTTCCTAAGTGGCTGGACACATCTGTTTCTCTGTGCCTTTTAACCAGCTTTATTCTTTTAAATTAGCATCTTATACTATCTTTAACACTTAATCCTCTTTTTGCTACTCGTGAAAGCAGGAGGCATGTGAATAAATATATAAAAACATTTTCTGGAATTTCCTCAGGGAGACATTTGCAGCGGCCATTCTTAAGTGGATGATAATAGCAAGGGCTCTCTCTAACCTTTGCTGGGAGGTTATGAAATAATCCTTGGTATGTTTTCACAAAGAAGCATTATATTCTAAAAATAATTATAAAAATAATTATACGATTTTAAAATTAATACTGGGTATGTAAGAACTGGTCAAAAATGATTGTGGTTGTTGGGAAGGGACTTTGAATGCAAGAGAAATCCCAAATATTCATTACTTTTCATTCTTTTTTAAAGACATTTTAATTGATATACCTGCTGTCCATTTGTTTTCCTTCTCATCTCTGTAGGAACACAGAATGAGAAAACTGAAATTCCATCTGTATCTAGTTAAAATATCTGTGATATCTATCTATCTATCTATCTATCTATCTATCTATCTATCTATCTATCTATCTATCTACAAAATGGATTATGAAGCTTGGATAGAAGAAGATAAATGAAATTATGTCTTGGAAAAGAATTGGAACTTATTAATATTTAAAGAAAGTATCTTGTATAGGAGAGGCTACAAATTTCCAGTGGACTTGAGGTTACAGAGAAAAAAATCTTTTCCTTTTTACATGTATTCTTCCAGTTGTGAAAATTGCCCCGTGGCATATAATGTATTCACTTTGGCAGCTTGCATACAACTAGTCTTGCCAATACACTTATTTGAAATTAAATTGACTTTTTTTTGAAATGTTTAGTTGGAATCCTTGAATTGCTCAGCAGACTCATGACCCAATTGATTGTCTGTCTCCCAAAGGGCACCTCTTTGCCACAGACCTCCAAAGTGTTAATTGCTTTACTGCCCAAAGCACTAAGGACCAAAAGGTTGTGAACTGACTTGATGCCTAACTCAGTTATTCATCAACAATATTTACATCACATATTATTACACAGCAATCACAGGTGCCCTGGTGTTCAATTCAGAATGTCCACCTTAATTAATTAGCCCCAATATTTACTTTAAGGTGAAATGACTTTCCCTTTTCCAAAATCTTTGAAATCTAGACAGTAGAGGTGATGGTGGTCAATAGTGATATATATTGAGCATAAACCCTAGAAGCAATGCTGACAAAGGTTTCTGAATTGAATTTGGCAGATATTTACATGTCTCCCACCTCTAGATTTCCCTCTGTCCTTCTAGACACTGTGGACTGGACAAGAGTGTAACATAATGTGTAATCACTTTTGAAAACTGGTATTCTTAGCCTTAAAACAAGATGTTGAGCTTTGCATCATTGAAAGATTATTTGAAAGATTATTTATATATTTTTTTGTTGAAACTGGATAAAACACAGGATGTAGCCTTTACCACAAAATTTCTCATTGAAAGAAGTATCTCACAAAAGGAAAAAAATGTATAGGAAGCAGGCTGGTAATGGATTTTTCAATTATGCCAAATAGAAATAAGATTTTTCTTTCTCTTTTAAAAAAGATGTGTGAAACAGATATCTACTTTCATTTTTGCTACCTACTAATCTCAAAAGCAAAAGCCAGTGTAACAATTTATGAGATAAAGTCACATACGTGAGGCATGATGAGTTAATTTGACTGGCTTATCACTTTAAATATACACTCTCCATATATTTGACATCATTACATTTGCTTGCTTATCAATCACAAAGAGAAAATTTGCTTTATTTTTCTTTTCAATACTGAACATAAAATGAAATTACCAAACAAATTCCCAATACCTAGCAAATCAGATTTCCATCTGGCTCCAACCCGACCTTATTACCTACTATTTATTTTAATGTGCTCTCTGATGTAACCAGTAGAACCACTCACTCATCTGTAGGTACTTTCTTATGTTGGTTCACTTCCATGTTTTGTTAATGCTGGTCTGTTCTGGAAAAAATTTTTTCTAACTTTTCAGAGCCAAATTTTTAAGTGTATTTGAAATCCCCTTCAAATGTCTTTTCCTTTTCCATCACCATTCTGTGTTGGGGGAGAGGAATTATATAAGTAAGAAAAGAACATTATTCTTCCTATGCTGCAGAGGGGCTTAAGAGAAGAAGTAGAGCAGTTATGAGGCTGTTGCAATAGTCTAAGAAAGATACAATGATAACCTGGGCCAGAGTAAAATCAATAGAAAAGGAGAGAAGTAGGTATATTGCATATATATAGGAAGTAGAATCAACTGGTCTTACTCATGACTTGATGATGGACCTGAATAAATAGGAGAAAGCAAATATAATTCCCCCTCTTTTTTTTTTTTTTTTTTTTTTTTGGTTTGAGTCAAATGGGGAAGGGTAGGAAAGTAAACATTTTCTGGTAAAAGTCAAGAGACCATTTTAGGCCATATTATGTTTAAAAGGTCTATTAGAGATCTAAATTGATGGAATAGGAGGGCAACTGGGTTATGAGTCAGGCTTTCAGAGGAGAGTCAAGGTTGGAATTATAAATAAGGAAATTGATAGTATACAAGTATTTATTGATACAACATTGTGAACTGACTATACTTCAATAAAAAAATAATATTTAAAAAAATGACATGAGATTGCCAAAGTATGGAAGCAAGATAAGTATCCATCATTAGAGGAACAGATAAAGGAGATGTCACACACACACACACACACACACATACACATATATACATACAATGGAATACTACTCAGTCATAAAAAGGGTAAAATTTTGCTGTTTGCAGTGACATTTATGGACTTGGAGGGCATTATGTTAAGTGAAATAAGTCAGATAATGAAAGACAAATACTGTGTATAACTTATATGTGGAACCTAGAAATACAGTGAACTAGTGAATAAAACAAAAAAGCAGCAGACTCACAGATATAGAGAACAAACTAGTGGTTATCAGTGGGGATAGGGGACGGGCAATATAGGGGTAGGAAGAAAAGGGTTATGATGGGATTATATGAAGTCATATGGGTGAAACTTTTGAAAATTGTAAAGAAGTTTAGAATGTAAAGAATATTTCATTAATCAAAACATAAAATAAAGTGCATCCTCCCCCCAAAAAATCCATGAGCAAATAGGCAATCACCTAGGGAGACAGGTAGGGAAGAGAGGAAAGGACCAGTAGGGTAAGAAGAAAGGAGAGTTTCGTTTTGCAGAAGAAGGAATCACTGTTAACTAGCACCTAACACTGCTTGAGAGGCTGAGAAAACATGGAAAAGTACTCACTAATTTCGGTAACATGGAAATCATCTGGAACTCTGACAAGGGCTTCACACAGCAAATGCTGGGAGTGGAAGCAGGACTGTAACAGGTAGAATTATGAATTGGAGATCAGAAAATGAAGGGAAAAATGAAGTTTAACCATAGAGGAAAGCTGAGGAGTGGGGCAGAGGTTAGCGAACAGTGGAGTACTGAGGGAGATTTCTCTTTCCTAATCTGGAAGAACATTAACATGAATGGGAATGATACTGTCAAGACGGGAAGACGGATGACACAAGGGGGGAGGAAAGCAGTCAAGGCAGCAGTTTTCAAAAAGACTCTAAGAGCTAGACCCAGAGGTGAAGTAAGGAGACACTGGTCTTAGGTAGGATGAAAGGCAGTCCCCAGCGCACTGTGAAGAAAAGACACATGTGCAGGTAGAGCACAGAATTGGTAGAGGGTATGTGAGAGGTCTAGAGTCTAATAGCTTCTGTTTTGTCAATGAATTGCTAGTTCCCATGTGGGAAGTACACAAAGTAGACCTGAAGACTGAAAGAAAGATAATTTACAAAAGACTTGTCTCTGAAAGTGGAAGCGTGAACACTGTAGGAGCAGGCAATTTCATGGAGCACTATTCTGTGCCCAAATGAGATTTGAAACGGAAATCTCCCTATTTTCTTCATTTACATTCAACTGCAGCTGGAGAGATGCAGAAGGAATCAGATTACTTTTTATTTTACATTATAATCAATCATTTACATATCTTAATTTTCCTTCATATAATAAGATAATAAAGAAAGAATATGAGAAACAACATAAGGAAATAATATAAAATTCACATCTGTATTCCCATAGCACTCAGCACACTGTAATCCCTTAATAAATATATCAACATATTTTAGAATGAATAAACATTTTCCTTGCTGTCCTTGTAAATCTGATAATTTTTAATTTTGAAAAGTAAAATACCATTATTAATTATGATAAATGTAAAGTGGAGGTGTCTTTTTTTTTATCAGATTATTTAAAATAAAGTATGGCATCTATTTTTTTTCCACTCATTTTAGTCTCTCAAGAAGCTTAGAAAATACGTCATATTGAATCTTCCAAAACAGTATCCCAAGATGAGGAAGAACAAGAGCGGCTGAGAGGCAAAAGAAAGCAGAGCTGCTGAACATTTCAGCAGAGAGCCTCATCGGAAAGCAAGTGCTGAGGCAGTATGTAGTGAATGCTCAGTGGTGGGTTGAGGTTCTTGCTGCTAATGCCTAAGTGATTCATAAAATAGCTGAACTTGTGACGTCTACCTATCAAACAATATGACCTTAAGTTAATCGTGATGTGGAAAATCTGTTTGCATATTAGCAGAAATCCTAATACTTCAAAGCCTTACGATGAAATCACAATCTGCTATTCAATTTTTATGGTAACTCTTAATTAAATATTGACATAATTCATAGTAATCATAATGGACCTCAAAAAACATGTTTCCCAGATTCACTGTTTTAAAACTAAAATAGGTATATATATTTGCTCTATACACCATAAAGCAACAGAGAACCATGACTTGTTACTTTAGGAAATGAAGTCTGGCAGTATTTATATTTCCTTTTAAGTGGCCTTAAAACAATCCAGTTGAGTGATAGTCTTCTCAAACACCCATATACTTGACAGCTTGTCTTTATTTGGAAAAAAAATTAAGATCCAAAATGAAAATGATGAATAGCAAAAACTGCTGAGGAGTATTTGGGGCATGATTTGGCTTTTCTTTCTCCTATCTTCATGCCTATAGAAATACAGACTACATTAAGTAATTCAATTGGATCCAGTTAAAAGGAAACTTGACAAAGAGAGAACTTCCTTGCCCATGAAAATGTATTATGGTACTATTGCAATATGCGACTTACGTACTTATCAATTGAGTTCTTATGCATGCACACAAACCAGAACGCCATCATTCATTCACTTTATTTTTATTAAGCACCTATCATGTGACTAGCAATCTTGTGGAGATGTAACAGTATACAAGAAACGAAAGGTGATATAAACACAGTGATCGATAATGTTTAGATGGGATGCTCACGGGAAGGCCTTGCTGAGGAGATATTTCAGCTAAGATCTGAATGATGAGAAGCAGTCCATAAAAAGGCCCAAGTGGAGACTAGTACAAGGAGAGACAGCTTCAGAGTTTTTATATAGGAAGATCTTAAGGGTCTTGACTTTAGGAGAAATACCAGGGTAGGTCCTGGGAGCTATCGTTTCATAACAAGCACACTTCTCTTAGTCAGACTGTATATTCATCTATTTTGGGCTGGATAGTGGAAACAGATGAATGGAAAATATAGTGATCTTCAAGCCCTCAGCCAACCCTGGATGAATAAAATCCCTTCACGCAGCCCTCTGGGATGAAGAAATAGCAAGTGCAAGAAAGTGCCGTAAAACTGAAGTTTAGGAGAAGAGGGGTGTGAGAAGAGATGAAATGAAGTCAAGAGGAGATGGGTGGTAGACCATGCGGAGGATCCAGGCTAGGCTAAATTAAGATATGTTTTATTCTGAGTGCAGAGAATAGCTACTGGAGTGTTTCAAACAAAAAGGTAACATGATTTTATTTATTTTTTATTAATTTTGCTCTATGAAGGATGGATTAAAGACATACCAAAAAGAAATCAAAGAGATCAGGTAGGGGCTGGTGTAGTAGTCTGAGTGGAGTTTCAAGAGGTTGGAAACAGTGGCAACAGAGAGAGCGTGGATGGATATGGAAAGTGTTTGGAGGCAGAGCAGGAGATTTAAAAGGATCAGATACTGGGGGTGGTAATGCAGGAAAGAGGTGGCCTCGAGTTATTAACTGAAAAAAGAAAAAGTATGTGTGTATTTATAAGAGTGTATGATTATTGATAATTTTTATTTTAATACTACCACTAAAGTTTATATCAGATTTCACTGTCTCTCATCTGTAACAATTTTGAGGGCAAAATATAATGTTGACATACTGAAGTACTTTCTTTGATTTGTTAGTGAGTCCAATAGAAAATAAATATTGTTGAGCATTGTTAAGAAAAAGTAAAATAGAATTTATTAAAAAGTATAAAGTGATTTCTAATCTCTAGTATTCATTTGTGTTATTAGCCATCATAAACTTAATTTTAAATTTTTTCTTCTAGTTTTATTGAGACATAATTGACATACAGCACTGTATAAGTTTAAAGTGTATAGCATAATGATTTGACTTACACATTTTGAAATGATTATCATGAAAGCTTAGTGAGAATGTATCATCTCATATAGATACAAAATTAAAGAAACAGAAAAAATTTTTTTCTCCTTGTGATTAGAACTCAGAATTTACTCTCACCAATTTTCATATAATACCCAGCAATGTTAATTATATTTATCATGTTGTATATTACAACCTTTGTACTTACTTATCTTATACCTGGAAGTTTGTACCTTTTGACTGCCTTCATCCAATTTACCCTCCCCCAGTCTCTCTCCTCTGGCAACCACAAAGCTAATCTCTATGACTTTGTTTGTTTTGTAGTACAATTGACCTACAACACTGTGTTAGTTCCAGTTACACAAAATAGGGATTCAATATTTTTTACATTTCGAAATTATCACCATGATATCCAGTTATTTGCAATACAAAAATATTACATAGTTATTGACTACACTCCACGCACTGCACATTTCATACCCATGACTCATTTATTTTGTAAGTGTAAGTTTATACCTTTTAATCTCCCTCACTTATTTCTTTCCTTCCCCCACCTTACTTGACTCTGGTCACCACCTGTTTGTTTTCTGTATCTGTAACTCTGTTTCTGTCTTGTTATGTTTGTTCAATCTTTTTAGACCTACATACAAGTGAAATCATACAATATTCATATTTCCCCATTTGACTTATTCCACTTTGCATTAACACCCTGAAGATCCATCCATGTTGTCTCAAATGCAAGATATCATTCTTTTTTATGGCTCAGTAGTATTTCATTATGTATATACCTTCTTTATCCATTCATCTACTGATGGGCACTTAGGTTGCTTCTATATCTTGGCTGTTATAAATAATGCTGCAATGAGCATAGAAGTACATTTATCTTTTCTAATGAGTACTTTTATTTTCTGTGGATTAATATTCAGGAGTGGAAAAGGTAGAGCATATGGTAGTTCTACCTTTCATTTTTTGAGGATACTCCATAGTGCCTTTCATAGTGGGTGTACCATACATTCTCACCTTTTCTTTATATCCTTATCAATACTTGTTATTTGTTGACTTATTCATAATAGCCATTCTGCAGGTGTGAGGTGATATCTCATCATGGTTTCAATTTGCATTTCTTAATGATCAGTGAGATTGAACATCTTCTCATGTGCCCATTGGTCATCTGTATACTTCTTTGGAAAACTATCTATTTAGAACCTCTGCCCATTTTTTAATTTAGTTGTTTGGGTTTTTTTGATGTTGCATTGTACGAGTTCTTTGTATTTTGGATGTAACTTGACTTTGGATATATCATTTGCAAATACCTTCTCCCATTCAGTAGGTGGCTTTTTCATCTTGTGGATAGCTTCCTTTGCTGTGCAAAATCTTTTTAGTTTGATGTAGTCCCATTTGTTTATTTTTGCATTTGTTTCCCTTGCCTGAGGAGACATATTGAAAAAATATTACTACAACTGATGTTAAAGAGTGTACTGCCTGTGTTTTCTTCTAGAAGGTGTAGTGCACTGATTGATTTGCAGATATTCATCATCCTTGCATTCTTGGGATAAATTCCACTTGATCATGGTATATGATCCATTTAATATACTGTTGAATTCTGTTTGCTAGTATTTTGCTGAGGATTTTTGCATCTATGTTCATCAGTGATGAAATGTTCCTTCCTCTACAATTTTTTAAGTTTAAGTACAATTTTTTTTAAGTTAAGTAAATAGTTTAAGAAGGATAATGTTTGTTAGAATTCATCTGAATCCATCTGGCCCTGCACTTTTGTTTGTTAGGTTTTTTTTTAATTATTACTGATTAAATTTTATTAATGGTAATTGGTCTATTCATATTTTCTATTCTTGGTTCAGTTTAGGGATATGGTACAGTTTTAGGAATTTGTCCGTTTCCTGTAGGTTGTCCAATGTATTAGTGTATAACTGTTGTAATCTCTTGGGATTCTTTTTTTTCCCTGTGGTGTCTGTTATCACTTCAACTTTTTCATTTCTGATTTTTATTAATTTGAGTCCTCTTTCTCTTGATAGGTCTGGCTAACGGTTTATAAATTTTGTTTATCTTTTTGAAAAACCAGTGAACTTTTCTATTTGATTTTAGCCTCTATTTCATTTATTTCTGCTCTGATCTTTATTATTTCTTTCCTTCTACTAACTTTGGGTTATGTTCGCTCGTCTTTTCCTAGTTCTTTTAGGTGTAATTTAGGTTGTTTGAGATTTTTCTTATTGAAGTAGGCTTGTATCCCTTTTAACTTCCCTCTTAGAACTGCATTTGCAGCATCCCATAGATTTTGAGTCAGTGTATTCCATTTTCGTTTGCCTCCAGGTATTTTATTTCTTCTTTAATTTCTTCAGTGGCCATCAGTTGTTTAGTAGCATATTATTTAGCCTCCAGGTGTTTTTGGTTTTTTGCAGTTCTTTTTCTTGAGTTGATTTCTAGTCTCATAGCGTTGCAGTCAGAAAAGATGCTTGATATCATTTCATTTTTCCTGAATTTACTGACTTGTTTCGTGACCTAGTAAGTGATCTGTCCTGAAGAGTTCCGTGTGCGTGTGAAAAGAATATATTCTGATGCTTTTGAGTGGAATATTTTTTACGTATTTGTTAAGTGCATTTAGTCTAATGTGGACTTACTGATTTTCTGTCTGCATGATCTGTTCATTGATGTAAGTGGGGTTTTAAATTCCCCTATTACTGCTGTGTTACTGTCAATTTGTCCCTTTGTATCTGTTAATATTTGCTTTCATATTTAGGTGCTCTTATATTAAGTCTGTATGTATTTATAATTGTTCTCTCTTCTTCTTGGATTAATCCCTTTATGTTTATATAGCGTCCTTCTTTGTCTTTTGTTTTCCTCTCCATTTGCATGAAATGCTTTTTCAACCTCCTCACTTTCAGCTTGTGTGTGTCTATTTCTGAAGTGAGTCTCTTGTAAGCAGCATACAAATGGGTCTTATTTTTATATCCATTCAGGTACTCTATGCCTTTTGATTGGAGCATTTAGCCCTTGAAGTAATTATTGATAGATATGTACTTACCACTATTTCGTTTATTGTTTTGGGGTTGCTTTTGTAGTTCTCTTTTGTTCCTTTCTTTTTCTTTTGCCTTTTTCCCTTCTGATTTGATGACGACCTTTAGTGTTATGTTTGGATTCTTTTCTCTTTTGCGTGTGTGTATCTGTTACAGATATTTGGTTTCTGGTTACCATGAGGTTTATATATAGCTATCTATCAATGTATACATGTATGTATGTATGTATGTATGTATGTATGTATGTATCTGATTATTTTAAGTTGCTCATCTCTTAAGCTTGAATGTATTTTAACAACCCTACATTTTACTTCTGTGCAATATTAACTGTTTTTGATGTCATGTTTTACAATTTTTTATTTTGTGTATCTCTTAGTCACTTATTGTGGATATAGATGAGTTTACTACTTTTATCTACCAACCTTCCTACTAGCTTTATATATGGGTGACTTACCACCTTACTCTATGCTTGTCTTTATCAATGACATTTTTTCTTTTGTAATTTTCATGTCTCTAGTTTTGGCCTTTCCTTTTTTTTCCTTAGAGAAATCCCTTTAACACTTCTTGTAAAGCTGGTTTCATGGTGCTGGACTCTTAGCTTTTGCTTGTTTGTAAAATCTTTGACTTCTTCATCAAATCTGAATAAAAGCCTTGCTGGGTAAAGTATTCTTATTTGCAGGTTTTTCCCTTTCATCACTTTAAATGTATTGTGTCACTTCCTTCTGGTCTGCAGAGTTTCTACTGAAAAGTCAGTGGATCACCTTATGGAAGTTTCCTTGTTGGTAATGTGTTGCTTTTCTCTTGCTACTTTCAATATTCTTTATTCATCTTTAATTTTTGCCATTTTAATTACAATGTGTATTGATATGGTCCTCTTTGGGTTGATTCTGTTTGGAAGTCTGTGCTTCCTGAACTTGGATATCTATTCCCTTTTCCAGAGTAGAAAAGTTTTCAGCTATTATTTTTCAAAAAACTTTTCTCACATACTTAAATAATTTATAATCTCTAGGAGTTTTGACAACTGTTGAAGTTTTAGAAGATCTAAAATTTTAAATGTGAAGAAATTAGGATAATTATGTGTGCATTATACAAGTAAGCATTATATAATATCTTTTAAAATATCATTTTATATTCATATATGATGGCAGGATGCAAAGCACTTCTCCCATCAGTTTTCTTGTTTTCTTTTTGCAACAACTGTGTGAAATGTCAAAGTAGCCATTATAATTAACTTACTGAGAATACTGAGACTTAGGTTAAATGACTTGCTCAATATTACCTAGATAATTATGAAAGATTCTGACCCAAAACTCAATATTGTAATTTAGTTTGAAACCAGAAAGTGTGATGCCTCCAGCTTTATTCTTCTTCCTCATGATGTCTTTGGCTATTCTGGTTCTTTTGTGGTTCCATACAAATCTTAGAAATAATAATCCCATTTCTGTGAAAAATGTCATTAAAATTTTGACAGGGATTACATTGAATCTATACATGACTTTGAGTGGTATAAATATTTTAACAGTATTCATTCTTTCAATCCATGGACACATGATATCGTTCAATAAGTCTGTGTCTTCTTCAGTTTCTTTTATCCATGTCAAATGGTTTTCAGTATACAGATCTTTCACCTCCTTGGTTAAATTTATTCTTAAGTATTTTATTGTTTTTTAGGCAACTATAAATGGGATTATTGTCTTAATTTTTAAGATAATTTGTCATAGCATATAGAAATGCAAGTGATTTTCATATGTTGATTTTGTATCTTGCAATTTTACTGAATAAATGTTGAATTTTGTCAAATCTCAATAGATGCAGAAAAAGCATTTGACAAAATCCAACATCTGTTCATGATAAAAACTCAACAAATGGGGTCAGTTACTGGAACTTTGTTTCCTTTGGCAGTGCAGTATATGCCTCATTCTTCATTATCCATATAGCTGCAAGTTTATGTCCATGTGTTTGAAGGAGCAAACATCTCTTCCTGTGTTTATAGACTAGTTTGGGTAAGTAACTATCTTCTTTCACTCGGTCTGTCTCCAGCATTTCAGTCCAGTGGGACAGAAAACAGATCACACATCTATTGCTGAGACTACAGTCAGGTCCAATTGCCAGGTATGTTATCAGAGGTGTGAGTAGGCCTGGTTCCTGCCAGAGCCCTGGGAAGACATGACTGCCTTTGGGACCTTGGTTGAGGAGGGTGGGAGCCAGGTTACAGGGCCAATTCTGGGTCTGTGGTCAAGTCTACAGACAGTATGACTGTTACCGGGGCACGGACGGGTATGACTCTCACTGGGTTCCTGAGCAGGCTCCTTCTTGGTATCTGGATGGGTCTCGGGGAAGGCAGGACAGCCTCAGACTACTGTAGAGTGGGACTGGAGCCAGGTCAAAGGGATACTTCATAATGTGCAGTCAGGAATAAGGTCTGTGGGCCTGTTGCCAGAAGCATGGACAGGCATGAATCCCACCAAGTCTCTGTGAGAACAGAACTGATTCCAGACTGGATTGGTGGTAGAGTGGGACTGGAGCCAAGTCATAGGGCTGCTTCAGGGTCCACAGTTGTGTCCATTATCAGAGGGCCTGTTACTGGGGGCACAGATAAATGTGGCTTCTCCAGGTTCCTTGGGTAGATGGGCTGGTTGCAGGACTATGACCAAGCAGTGCTGGAGCTGGTTCACTGGGGGTCTGGGTGTTTTCAGTCTGCAAGCAGGACCATATTTGTTCATTCTCCCATCAGGATGTAGGTCTGCCTGTCTTCCTAAAGCATCTCTTGGAGTTCTTGGGCTTCACCAAGGTTTAACAGCCTCCTACCTGGATCCCAAATCTCTCATAAAAGCACTTCGGTCTGTGGATTTCTTTTAGATCATCATTCATATTGGGAGAAGTGAGCTGAGGCCCTCCTGTTCTGCCATCCTGTTGACATTCTTGCAAACGTATTTTTTATACTTTAGTTTTAGATATTGCCTTATTTTCTGATGTGTAGAATATTGAAGAGCAATTTTAGTACACTGAAGAACTATGTTCTGTATACTTGAATGTATTATTATATTATATTAGGCCAAATTTTCTCTCCCCTGCATTGAATAAAGTCCAAGCTGCTCTAACCATTTCCTCAAACTAATAAAAAAGGTGGGAGTAGATTGTTGTCCATGATATATTTAGTCTATGAAAATACTGAGTAAAGAATATCTTTAAAAAGTACTCCAGAGGAACAAGTCTCTCTCAAGAAGAATGTTTTCATCTTTATTAATTTTTTTTCATACTTTTAAATCAGACAAAGCTTTTAGTTTTGGTTCTTAAAAATAGTTAATTTTGGTACTCTGAGTACTTTAAGTTACTTTGAATCACAGAAGTAGTAATTCATTCTTATTAAAAGTTATCTAGGTTTATCTTTTTATAAACCAAAGGTAATGATATCTTCAGAATTTTAAAGCAAATGGTGCTAACAAGATTTTTATTTGGTGATAATATCTCTTAGAAAAGGAGATAGATCAATAATTAACATGTTCATTTTTCTTGTCTCTGGATGTTACTATGGTCTATATATTCTACTGCATAGGTATAAAAAGTCTTAATTAAAAGTCTTTATCCTTTGTTTTAAGAGAGGTAACCATGATTGAAAGTGAATATTTTTCCTAAGAGTTAGATCAAACTTTCCTGCAGAAGTAAACTTTAATCTGTGGCACCCTGTTGTTGTTGACAGGCATAGGTATGCTAATCTCAGACCAGCAAAGCTTATACTTCCTCCCTAAGGGAGGGAGGTGCTCTGGGGTCACCTTGTGTGTATACCCACATGGAAGCTCATTAACAACATCCATTATTTCCATTCAGGAAATCAATAGAAACTATGAAACCTGTGTGACACTAATCCTTTCTATCAGTAACCACAGGGTGGAGCATTTATAAAGTACTTTTCCCCCTCTGGGGAGAAAAGGTGTTAAGTGGGAGACATTACATGGCTTTAACTGGCAGCTTTCCTTGGTGGTGGCCACATCGATATTTGGGCTTGCTGTAATGGAATTTTCTACGATGCTTCCAGGCACAAGTGATATTTAGACATGAACTTAATCATCAACCAGTTACTGCTTTCACCAAGGAAATTTCCCATGGGAGATGAAAGATTTGACCTAGACCTTAGATTTTCTCCTTACAGAGCACTCATAATTGATGGAAAGCTTGCTGGTAGTGGAGAGGTAGTTCATTCAGACAAGGGATGTTATTAAGGACCAGAATTTGGGGCTTAAGTCTCACATAGAACTTTATTTGAGAGACCTCATACATAATTTACATAACTACTGTGTCATCATAAGAAGTCAGTTTTACTCACATGAATATGTAACTAGCACATTGCTTTTTCTCAATTATCAGAAAGAAGCCATGGGCTCTCCAGAGAAATGCACTACAAGGTTTCTAGTAGCCAAAGGCAGCCTAAAGCATTTCTTCTTTTAAAAGGCACCGTCTTGGATTTCAATTTAAAATTGTAATTAAGATCTATTAAATTTCTTCTCCCTAAGAGTCAATTATACCTATGTAGGGGCAAACCAAGAACAAAGTATTGATTTCTATGAAAGGTGTTTTGTTGTTTTTCTTTCTATCTCTATTTACCAAGGGAAAATAAGTACTAAATCTCTCTCCTGGTTCTTAGTTTGTTTAGACTGACAAAGAACGGAGCTTTCCATGTATGGCAGGGACAATCAGTGAAACTTCCTGGGCTCATGAGCTGAGCAGGGAAGTCGGGACTCAGGTAATTGCTGTTCAAATATTTTTTTCACTTCTTCGATATGTATTGATGGCAGAGCCTGGATTGAAAGAGGCCTCTACCCAGGGCCCTGTCATCTCCGTGTTATTTATGGGATATCTACTACTTTTGTCTCTGTAAACAGGGTCCTCTGTCTTAACAGATTGATCTTATTCAATATTATATTAATAATTATAATATTACATTAACTATTTTAGCCTTTAATCTGTACTTAACACTTTTAGTTAAATCCTTCCTTTGCCACCATTTTAAGAAACCCCAAAGGAGACTTTACACTTTATATATGTTTTGACTGTTGAAATAACTTCCTAGTTTTTAAAGTTTCACACCAGATTTCACATGCATAAATGGCATTTTCACAGTACTTGTGGACTGGAGAATGAGTCATTATAACATACTATGGGAAGAAAAGGTGGAGGAGGAGGATCTATTCTCTGAGATGCTGAGAATTAATCCCCCAAATCCTCTCTATCAAAGAACATGTAAATTTTTTTTCTAGTTTGAGAAAGTGGTACAGTGAATTTGAACATTCCTGAGTAATCAAATTAAGATACATAAGAATAATTAACAATAAGCTATTAAGGGCCATATTTATTCCAGCCATTTTTCTTCTTTCATTTCCCTTTCCTCCCTTCTATGCTTTATTTTTGCTCATGTTCACCCTTCATCTGTAACCACGCGTCTCAAGACTAATCTAGTTTTATTTACCTGTACCCTATGCAATTCACTCTTTAAGAAAATGGGAGAATGTTTAATGTTCACTCAAATTTTCAGCTGTCCTAGGTTCCAAGAAATTTATACATATGACAGCCTTCCATAATTAAGGGAAAAAAAGATAATAAAATTCTAGCAAGCAAGTGTCCTACATTTGTTTGAAATCTGGCAACCATGTTTTCAAAAGCCAGTGTTAATATGAACAACCCAGCTGGGTTTATGTAGTTAAGATAAACACCACCAACAGCAATTCCTTTCTTAAATGTCTTCCATATGGTTCAACAGCAGGAGTGATCTTTGTCCGATTCAATTTCAATATATTTATGTGACTAACTACTCAAAATTATGTCATCACAGAGTTAGTTCCTTTTCCATGAGAGAATTTGCTAACTTTATTTCATCTTTTCCAGACAATTATCTGATCATACTAAGAAATCTGTGATCAGGATTTTTTACATTTTAACACTTGGAATTTGTGTTGAATGAAATGCTTATATCAAGTTATTGGTACACCTCATGCAAATAAAAACTAAAGTATATAACCTATACCCTGCTCTGAAAATAGGTATTTATCATCTCTATTATTTGTCTAAAAATTGGATTTTAATTCACATCATGAAGGGTTTTATTTAGAATCCTCTTAGTGATCAAGCAGAACTTTTTTTAAAAAGGTTTATAGATTTTTACACTAATTTAATGGTGACACAACCATATAAAGTTATAAACATCGCTATCAAACTTGTAATATGGCAGTTCAATGAACTTTCTCCTCTATTTCATGAGATTTACCGTCTCTCTCTCTCTCTCTCTCTCTCTCTATATATATATATATATTTGTATTTAAAAATGCAGACCTATACTTTTCTTTATTAATTTCACTTCTTCTCAAGTTTCAGTTCCAACTTAATCCCACAGTGCTCAATATGCTTCTAGGAAGTTAGTAGATACTTATATACTGCATGTATACGGATTGATTTCCTAAAAGGACCTATATTTAAAGTTTCTATTAGGTCTCCAAAAATAAATTAGCTAGAGCCAAGATTGCCCAATGTGGTTGTCTACTGTGATCAAAGTAACCAGGTAAATACTAAATCTTACTCCTCTCTCATGTAACATAGTTGTTTAGATATTATGAAGTGACAAGAAAGACAAAGTCTTAAAGATAACAAAAACAAACACTTTGCATTTGTGTAGTTTTTTAAAACTTCAATATGCCATTAAATTATAGTAACCATTGAGAAACTATTGTGTCCCAGGCAGTATGGCAGCTGCTTTCCAGTCCTTATCTTTTTTAATCACAGAATTTTGAGACAAATTGCTTAGGTTTAGATCACAACTCCCAACTCCACCACTTACTAGCTGAGTGATCTTAGACAAGTTCATTAATGTCTCTACCCCTCAATTTATTAATCTGTCAAATGGACAGAGTAACAGGACAGACCTCAAAGGCTGTTGTGAGAATTAAACAAGATATTTACTCCCACTCCTGGGCACATATGCAGAAGGAACCCTACTTCAAACAGACACCTGCACCCCAATGTTCATAGCAGCACTATTTACAATAGCCAAGACATGGAAACAGCCTAAGTGTCCACTGACAGATGACTGGATAAATAAGATGTGGTATATTTATACAATGGAATACTATTCAGTCATAAAAACCAACAACATAACAACATTTGCAGCAATATGGATGTCCCTGGAGAATATCATTCTAAGGGAAGTAAGCCAGAAAGAGAAAGGAAAATACCATATGAGATCGCTTATATGTAGAATCTAAAAAAAGAAAAGAAAAGAAAAGACAAAGACAAACAAACATAAATACAAAACAGAAACAGACTCACAGACATAGAATACAAACTTGGGGTTACCAGGGGGAAGGGGGGTGGGAAGGGACAGACTGGGAGTTCGAAATTTGTAGATTCTGACAGGTATATATAGAATAGATAAATAAGATTATACTGTATAGCACAGGGAAATATATACAAGATCATGGTGAAAAAGAATGTGACAATGAATATATGTATGGTCATCTATAACTGAAAAATTGTGCTCTACACTGGAAATTGACACAATATTATAAACTGACTATAACTCAAAAAGAAAAGAAAACAAAACAAAACAAAGAAAATGAACAAACAAAAAACCGATACATTATCATGGTAATCATTAGTTAAACATTTAACTTATAATGTATTCATGTCTTTATAAAGACTCAGTGACTTGAATTGCTCATTGTTCTTTCAATAAAATCTCTCTACAGAATTCTGAAAAAAAATGTACATATCAAGAGCTTAGCTAGCACTCTGCGTAGTACATAAAGGTGTTTAATAAATGTTAGCCCTGGTTGACATTACTCCTTGCAAATACTCTGAAAAGTAGGGGTTATTTTTATGAATGTGAAGATAAAAAAATAGGCTGAAGATTTGCAGATACTAACTGATATATATAAAATGGATAAACAAGTTTATACTGTATAGCACAGGGAACTATATTTAATATCTTGTAGGAACTTAGGGTGAAAAAGAATATGAAAATGAATTTATGTATGTTCATGTATGATGGAAGCATTATGCTGTACACCAGAAACTGATACATTGTAAACTGACTATACTTCAATTTAAAAAAAGAAACAGGTTGAAGAAAAAAATGTATATATATACACACCACCATATACATACATCATGGCTTTGAATTGTGCAGGTCCACTTATATGTGGATTTTTTTCCACTAAATAATACTACAGGACTACATGATCTGTGGCTGGTAGAATCTGGGATGCAGAACCACAGATAAGGAGGGCAGAATATAGCTGTGGGCAGATTTTCACCTGTGCAGAGGGTTGGTGCTCTGACCCTGTGTTGTATATAGCATACTTAACTGAGCTAGTTGATGAAAATGCAAAGATAGCTCTTCCATTTATCAGCATAGTCTACATTATGGAATGTAACACAAAAGCTCAAGATCTCAGTGACTTAAAAACAATGAATAGTTATTTCTTGATCATGGTATCTGTCTCTGTGAGTTGGCTGGAAGCTCTGTTCCTATGTTATCATTGTCCTCCCTCTAGGACAGACAGGCTGATGGATTACCCAAATATTCACATGATACAGGAAAGGGACCTCTGTAGGTTCTCACACTGACATTAAATGTTCTGACCCACAAGTGACACATATTACTATTTATTGCTCACAACTTTTTGGACAAAACTAATTATATGGGCACACTCAACTAGAAAGATCCAAGAAGTTCAATTCTATTATGAGCATTGATGATTACCATAGATCTCATTAATCATTCATTCACTTCAACTATTGAATTCTTATAATATGCCAATCACTTTACAGAGCACAGGGATATAGCATGGAAGAGTCCAGATATGAAATAAACTCCCATGAAGGTTATATTCTGGTATGCTAGATAATAAAAAATGAAAGAATGAATAAATGGATAGATGAATTATTGAATAAGAGAAATCAGATATTAAGAACTAGGCAGCTAATTTTAAGAAGGTAATTGCATAGGAAGTTATTTGGTTACTTCAGACTGATGAGCAGAGAAAGTCTCTCTGAGATGGTGACTTTTGAAACAAGACTTGAATAGCCATTAAGAACTGGTCGCATGAAGACTGGGAGGAAGCACTCAGAGCAGAGGATGCAGCAGTGCAGTAATTCCAAAGGAGAAACACATTTCCTGTCTGAGCAGAAGGAAGACAAGGGTGAAGGAAACATGATAATTGAGAGGAAGAGTGTTATGGGACAAATGGTAAGAGGTAAGCCAGGGAAAAGTTTTGCATTTTGTTCTGTTTGATGGGAAGCTGAAGGATAAAATGTCAAATAGTATAAGCTGGTTTACAGTTTTAAAGGATTCTCCTGAATGTCGTGTAGAAATTGAGTATGCTGGGTCAAGAGAGGATACAGAGAGTAGACAGATTTGAGGTATGTTTTCAAGAAGGTCTATAAATCTTGCTAATGAATTAAATGGGGGTATAGAAATAAAGATGAATCAAAAATGGTTTCTCAGGATTTGGGGCTTGAACAACTATTTCAATGGTTAGTACTAAGATAGGAGAAATTAGGAAGAAAAGCAGGTTTGTGAGGGTGGATGAAGTAGGAATAAGGCGTTCTGTTAACATTAACTTTTAGATGCCTAGTAGATATCCAGAGATATAAAAATGGCAGCTAGATAAATGAATTTGGAGAACAGGCTTTAGAGATATAGACATGTTAACAATATGTAATAATAACAAATTGTTAACCAGATATTTTAAGCCATGATACTGGATGAAATAACCTATCTAAAGTATGTAGATAGGGGAAAAGAATTCAGTAGTGGGTTCCAGATCACTACAAAATTTGAGTAATTTAAAGGAGGAGGAGCAAGCAAGAGACTGAAACAGGCTGACTAGTGAGTAGGAAAATAATCCCTCATTGAAGCCAGGGGGAAAAAGTGTTTCAAGAAGTTGTATCAGAAGTTCTTGAGAGTTCAAGTAAAATAAGAACATAGATGTGTCCATTGGGTTTGGCAACATGTAGTTCATTGTTTATCTTATCAGGAGCAATCTCTCTGGAATGGTGTAAAAGGTCTAAATGGAGTGAGGTGAAGAGAGAATGCAGGATGAAAAGGTGAAGGCAAGACTTTCAAATAAAGTACATAAAAATGGGGTGTTAAATGGAGGAGGGTCAGTGAAAGTTTTTTTTAAATGAAAAATGATAGAAATCATCCAGCAAGGGGAGGGCATAGCTCAGTGGTAGAGTGAGTGCTTAGCTGTAGCAACATGGATGGAAGTGGAGATAGTCATTCTAAGTGAAGTAAGCCAGAAAGAGAAAGAAAAGTACCATATGATAGCACTCATATTGGAATCTAAAAAAACAGAAACAGACTCACAGACATAGATAACAAACTTATGGTTACCAGAGGGGAAAGGGGGTGAGAAGGGATAAGCTGGGGGTTCAAGATTTACAGATAGTAATATATATAAAATAGATAAACAACAAGTTTATACTGTATAGCACACAGAACTATATTCAGTATCTTATAGTAACTTATGGAGAAAAAGAATATGAAAAAGAATATATGTATTTTCATGTATGACTGAAGCATTATGTTGTACACCAGAAATTGACACAACATTGTAAACTGACTATACTTTGATAAATAAATAAATAAATAAATAAATAAATAAATAAATATATAATACACACAGACATAAAAAGAAATAATGCAGCAGAGCAAGAGTAGGGGAGAGGGTGTTGAGAGAGAGAGAAAATTGACAATGCAGAGACAGAATAAGTTCAGGGACAAAGATCTTGAGAACAGGTGCCTGGAATCTGGAGATTAGGTGGATTCCAGCACAGACAGTTTATTCATAATTACAGGAAGGAAGTATCTGTGAAAATAGAAGTTTACTGGTAAATTTATGGAAGGGTAAAGAGAGACTACTGGTTGGACTGCTTCTTTTAAAAATTTTAAGGCAAAAATAATCAGTTGGATGTAAAGGAGTGGGAGAGAATGGGATAGTTTCAGGAGAGTTTGAGATGTGAAATAGCTTGGAGAGTGGTAAAACAAAAATAAGAGGAAAATATAGAAATATTGCTGTGTTGTGTTGAGTGACCATATTTTATTTGTGTTCATGTATTTACAGTGAGATCAGATAGTCAACCTGATTTAAATTGTTCTTCAGCAAATTTCAGTTGTTTGGGTGTAGGCATGGAAGGGGAAGACAGGTAAGTTTAACCAGAATTGGGGCTTTGCCAAGAAAAATGGAGGAAGTGATACGCAAAAGAAATAATTGTAACAAAGTAATTGTGGTGATAGATAATGTGCTCTAAATTCAGTATTTGGAGAAGTAAGGATATGACAGCATAGAGGGTAGTGCATAATGGTGAAGAAGTGGTATGGTGCTGGGTTAAAAATCTTACACTTTGAGGGTAGACAGGCATATAAATAATTAACTATAAAACAATGTGATATATCCTAGCCTTAGGCAAGTTTAGAGTCCTATGGGAATAATTAATTTTGCCTGGGGGCAGGGGTTGGGGAATATATTTAATATACTCACTTCTCTCTAAGACTTATGCCAAATCTTTAGAGAAGAGGTGGTCCTTTTACTACCTAAGCTGTAAATAACCTTTAGAATTTGGAGAGCCAGTCACAGGCTGTGCTGAGAACATACGCATATTTTTCTACCACCCTCCATTGTGCTAGAAACAGAGATAGCAGTTAGCAAACTATTGTTCTAGTCTGGGCACATGGAGGTGCACTAAATCTTATCAGGCTCTCGAGTGAAAACTGAAATGAGGAAATGATGCCCTATTGAATGTTAGATCTAGAGGATAAAAAGAGGTAAACATTAAAGATGTGGTTTGGAAGACTGGAAGAAATAGCAATAGCATTGCTAAGAAAGAGAGCCTGTCTGGGAGAAAAATGGTTGACACTGGGAGTGAGAGATTTGAGGTGGTAATAAAACATGTTTTGGGATCAGGGAAAAACACAAACTTGGTGTGCCAGGACTAGAAATGAAGACTGGGAGCCACCAGAATAGGAATGACAACTGACCACCACATTCATCAAGATGCTTCTCAGCCCAAGAACCTGCAATGGTTACTTATATTATTGATTTTAACATTCCCAGAATCTGTTCCAATCCAGACATCAAATTTCTTCCCTTGCTGCTTCTTTAGTCTGCCCTGACACCTAACCAATCTTTACACATTGGTGCCTAGATCCACAGACTGTATTTGCTTGCTCTGTTTCCTCTGTCTGGATTTTTTCCTCTTTCCTTGGTGTATATGCAAATGTTATCCATCCTAAAACCCATGCTCACCATAAAAGTCTGCTCTAAATCCAAATTATAGACATATAATAGACATAGGGATTCTTTTTACATTTAGGGTTTATACTTGCTTTTGCATTAGCTCTTAATTTTTCCATGTGGTTAGTTTCATCTTCCCAGTGAATTTACTGGCAGTAGTGGGGTAATTGAAAACAGCACTGGATTTGGAATCTCGAGTTCTGCCTTCACATCACCTTCAGCTATTTCTGACTTCATAGTTCAGTACAAAGCATTATCGTTAGCTGGCTTCGTCATGTATAAAATAAGGATTGCAATCTTTAACCTACAAGTTACTGTGAGGAATATGTAAAATGGTGTGATACTGGAGTATTTTAAATTGTGGACAACAAAATCCACTCTATCTGTGGTGGTTACTTTTATGTATCAACTTGGCTAGGCCATGGTACCTACATATTTAGTCAAACTATTCTAGATGTTTATGTGAAGGTAATTTTTAGGTGAGATTAACATTTAAATCAGTAGGCTTTTGAGAAAAGCAAATTGCTTTCCATATTGTGGGTGAATCTCATTCAAACAGTTGAAGAGGAAGTTTTGTCAGCAGAGGACCTTCAAACTAGAACCACAGCTCTTTCTTGGGTCTCCATTTTGCCAGTCAACTTAATAGATTTTGGCCTTGTCAAGCCTCCACAATTGCATGAGTAGATTCCTTAAAATAAGTTTCTTTTTTTTTTCTCTATCTCTTAATGGATATAAATACATGTATATGTGTGTGTATTTTTTTGGATCTGTTTCTCTAGAGAAACCTTATACACTAGTTTAACCAGAAAGAGACTTATGCAGAGTATTAGCTAGAACAAAGCAAATGTAGGAAGTCAAGGAAATTAATTTTGTACGCTACATAGTTAGGAACAATAAAGCCAAAAAAACCAAAACCAAAAATAAAAACTACATGCGTATAAATTCCTAACTGTAAAATAATTTGAAAATGTAGATTTTAGTTTTTCAGCCCCTGTTTACAGGAAGGCATGTTTAAAGGGGATTGCAATGGGGTTGTGTGAACCAATCCGCAGTACCTACAACAGATGGCATCTGTGAAAGTAATTAGCATCATGCCTGACACTAGCAGAAATCCAAAGTCCACCTGCAACTACAGAATTGCAAACTTCTTGAGGACAGAGGTCGTTATTCTCCTTTATATCTATCCCTCTCAAGTCTCAAACTTCCTATGTTCAGGTTACAAAGTCTCTGATAAGCCACTTTCATTTTTGTTCCATGTTCCTCCTATCTTCTTATAACACACTGCTTTCACCATCTTAAAACTATTTCTCCCAGGACCAATTCCCATTTGTTCCTGAAATCATAATTTAGTTGCAATTTAAGTAGAGGGCCCCATTGTTTTGATGACAATGTCTGTAGCAAATGCATTATTTATTTATCTATCTATCTATCTATCTAAGTTTGGGTCAATTGATTTAAAGTGTGGAACAGACTGATGCAATAATTTTCACTGCATTTTACTTCAAAGAGACTAATACTGGTACGCTTGGTAATTAAAGTATAAAAGGAACTAAACATGTATTTTGGTTACCAACAAAGTTAACCAAGTTTCAAAACAGACAACATAAGTTCTGTTGTAAGATTCTGAGTCAATTAAAAAATTTCTTGACTTTTTTCATGAAGAAACAGAATTTGTTGTGTTAACTCATCTGATCTTTTGTGTTGATCTGATAAAACTATTCAGGCTGGACCACAAAGAGCTAAAGATACGCATGATAATCACTAACAGCCAGCATAACAGAGTCCTATACTGTGTGCTAGACACTGAGCTAAGTGTTTTAAATGTAACTGATTTAATTCTCACAACTACCCTATGATGTAAGTAACCCCTACCTGCCCCACACATTTTTACAAATAAGTAAAGTGAAGCATCTGTAGGTTAAGAAACCTTCTAAGGACATTCAGGGGCAGAGCAGGATTAGAATCCAGACAGCAGGCTCCAGAGCCAGACCTCCTAACCACTACACTCTCGTCTTTATTGCTGACTAAATAGCATGAATATTGGAGGACATCTTTTTTTGGTTCCCACAAGGATGCCTTTGCTTTGATTGGCAAGACAAATAAAAATTAGTGGAATGTGGCTTTTAAAGGTTTCTATTCATGATCTACATATGAAAGTTGCTCACCAGATCATTTTATTTTTAACTTTCTATTACTTTTTTGGCCATTCTTCTTAATTTATTTTAGTTTTTTCCTATCCAAATATAAACACAATACATGCAGTCCTAGATGAGGACTGCTACCTGACCCCTCCTGGCCCTAACACGAGAAACGGGGTGTATGAATGAAGTCACCGGGTCTGTGAGTAGCAATAGCATTTGGAGATAAAACCTGAACACTCAGCACAGAAGACAAGCAGAGGAGTATATGGTATATTTGGGGATATCCATGTGTATGGCAAGTGGAATCAAGTTTGGGGACAGAGAAGTGGATCACCCAGAGAAACATGTCAGAGTGCATCAATTAGATGATTGTGGAAATTTTCTCTCTGTGGCAAGACAAGAGGAGCCTCATTTGAAACTAATTTGATCTTGTGGGGGATTCAAAAACTTTTTGAGCCTTGTTAGAATTACAAAAGCCGTATTTTTTAAGTAAAAAATTTCAGAATGAACTTAAGGCAGAAGCTAAATTTTCATAAATACTAAATACATATCATGCACCCCACCTTATATCAGGCACTATGAAATCTATAGAAGGTATTTAAAGTCTCCACAGTGATTATAAACTGGAACAAAATTAGACCACAAAGTATATTATTTTTTCTCTTAAAGGGACTTATGTTTTCAGCTTCAGTAGTGTTGGATTTCAAAATTAAAGCCTGTATGACTGAAAAGTGAGAAGAGACATTCTTTCAATTATTCTCCATTCTCTTTGTCCTGGAAGATTAATTATCTATTATTTTCTTTGAGAAGTTTACCTTCTTTTGATGATCTTAACAGAAGTAGCTTAACAACAAGGAAAGCCAAAGTCTTCCATGATAGCACTATGGAAGCTTCATCTGTAAATCATATGGCTGTTTGAATGAGTTGGCCATTCTTCGTGTTTTCTGAGAAGTATGAGAATAAGGAAGAACAGGAATTCAAACCTGTGAATCCACTGCTTTTAATATCGTGTGTAAATTGAAAATTGAAGTTCTGCAAGTGCATTATCAAGAGAGACTTGACCGTGGAATATGAAAGGAAACAATTAATCCCCAGAGGGCAGGTCTCACCCTTTAGTTGGCTTGCTGGAATGGACCCAGATAATGTACAGGTATGCTGAATGATGTACTGGGTGTTTGCCAGTCCCTTAAGCTGAATTTTCTTACCTTTGGGAGAAAGTCTTTTGTGTACAGGCCTTTTTTTTTTTTTTTTTTTTTTTTTTAAGAGTCCATAACCCTGTGGTATCTGCTATCAGTGCATCAGCAGGAAGTATGTGTGTTAATTTCAGAATACTTACAAGGATAACTGTGAGGGAGATAGCACAGAACAAGGCTAATCGAAGTGGAATTCTACACTTTTAAACAAAAATAATGGAATATTTTGAAGTTTATCTAGGGAGATTCCATATGTTCAGTGTTGTAACATTGAACTCCTACATAGTTCTTTACAGTATGTCCAATATATAATCCCATGAAACACAGTAGGAGAGAATTGATTTGCTCTGTTTTAACTATGTGAAAACTCAGGTAAAGAGGTCAGGTGAGTTGCCCAACAGCTAAATGGAATAAACCCAAATACTTTGGAACTTCTGACCTACTGTTACTGATCTGTGTGTTTACCCACTTGTATATTACAATACTTGAATTATGGTACTAAGGTACACCCCGAAGTAGCACACATTTCACCCCTTAAGGGGGTACCTCCTCAGAGCAAGCCTAAATGAGATTCACAGGGGTTGGCATTCTGAGTGATTTTCCCTGAAAGATACAAGCAATATAAGGCATGAGATACTGGGACGAAAATGAATGGGAGCCAAATGCTCTTTCCAAGATTAAATTATGATACTGTGAGCATGAAAACTAAGCAAACTGTATTCTTCATCCATCTTCCTGAGTCCTCATCTCTATCTTTATTTCCTCTTACTCTTCCTTTCCAGTCTCCCCCAGGAACTTCAGATCCTCACTCTGGAGCCTCTTTAATATTAAGGGCTTCCTCCTGAGGTGTCTAACTCATAGATCTGAAATCATACCTAAATAACTTCCGTGTTTTGGTCTTTACTCCTTCTCTCATCAAAACTGCACTGTCCTCACTCTGTTCCCTCAGGACACTGCTGTGTAGCAGATGGACTAATCTGCTCAAAGTGTAAATGGGCTTTAACACCTATCAAACCACATCCCTCCTCCCTTAGGCTTGTGTGTATGATAACACACAGAGGTTATGCCTCTGTTACAGACATCCGTTCTGAATGTGACTTTTACCTTCCAACTCATTTTTCATCCTGGGCCCTTTTCCGTATGGTTTTCTTTATACAAAAGAGAACACTAAAACAAAGGCAGAGCGGGAATCAGCACGTAGGTTACATTTATGGGAAACAACCCTCTTGATTATATAACCTTCCTTGAGAGTGACTGCTCTCCCTGGTTAGGTGCTCAACTCCTGCAAGTAGTGTCTGCTGTTTCCATTGCTGTCTTTAGTATCATGCCTGTCACTTTTACAAACTGATGCTATGTTATCAATAATGAAATTATCAAAATTTTAATTTTTCATTCATCTGTTTGCATTTTCATTTCACATATTTACTCACATAGATGTATATATTTGAACTGCATTCAAGTTCAACCATAACTCATATTCTCTTATTATTCTGAATGTTTCACTGTAATAGTCCAGATACACGTAGTCATGGTGTTAGGTAATGCATATGTAGGTAAGCATTGATCTGAAGTTTATTTTTCATAGTCAGTGTTTTTAATAGCATACATATAGCAAGTAGTCAGTTAAAAATGTTCTTTTGTAATACAGGGCTAAATTTCAGGGTGAGAAACTGACCTTTTATTCCTTCCTAACATATTTATTGACTATATGGGGCCAGAATATGCCTGTTGGATGTAGATGGGGAGTTTCTGAGTTATTAGAAAACAGGAAAACAAGGTAGGAATGAGCAGAAAAGCAACGAGTACATTAGAAAATGTCAACCAGGCTACTACTAGGTTTAGTAAATACATTTTCAAACTAATGGTTTGAGAAGACTATTCTGATATATGAAGTTTGAAAATGCTCCTTTGGTATATAAAATTCCCATTGAGCCTTTTCCCCTTATCTTTTCAATAATTTCTGAAGAAAATTATCCTCAGAATAATAACCTTGAAGTATAATTATATTCTCATTCCTTGGGAGAACCATTAATAAATAGATTGGAACATCAGAAATTGACACATTGTAACTGACTATATACTTCATTTAATAAATAAATAAATAAATAAATAAATAAATAAATTGGAACAATAGGTATAAACTAGGACAGTCTAGTGGAAACCAAGGCAAAGAGTTACCTTTCCAGACGTTGTACGCACATTTTAGCAGCATCCACATAGAGAAGGCAACTACTACCAACATTACCTTCAGTAATTTCATCAGAAGTGTGTTATGCTGTCACAGTGTTTGTATTTAAGCTTGTTAGTTATTAAAATGCCTTTATGTAAGTGTCCAACCTTAATAAGTCTGTACCTATTAAAATGCTCTTAGGAACTTCACATGTCCTGAATCTACTACTTGGGAGACACTGTAACACGGTAGTTAAGTGAATGAGCCTTGGTGTGAGACTTGGGTTTGAATGTAAGTTTCCCCCTCTTACAGTTAAGCAATTTTGGCCTATTATACTCCACGAATGTCAGTTTTCTCATGCATTAAATGGGGCTGGTATTAATGGAACCTGACTCACCAAACTGCCATGCAAATTAAATGAGAATATAGGTAGGTAGAAAGGTAGAAAGTGCTTAGTAAGTTAGGTAGAAAAAGTACTTAGTATCTAGTGTGGAATCAGTGGTCCAACATATTAATGTTGGGAGAGGCAACTGCCATGGGCTCTGAGCATCCCTGCTGGTTCTTACCGAGTGTTTCCAGATGCAAGGTCCTGACCATTCTTTACTTGGGCCATTTCACAGCAGTGGGTTTGAAATGAATAACCTTGAGAGGGGAAAGGAGTAAGGTCTCCCTTCAGGACAAAAAGCAGGCATCTTACTGCTCACTCTACTATGTAAGTTTCCCTCAAACTTTCCTCAGCTGCAATGCAAACCCAGCCTGTATGTCTAGCCTTCAAGTGGGGCCTCTACATTCCCCACTGGAACTTGGGACCAAGAAAAACCAAATCAAACATGCTGATGTCCATGCCACTTACTGTGCTGTAAGTAGCAAATTCTTTCATCTCTGACCCAAGAGTCTTTATCTTCTGCCAGTATCCTTGAAACAGTAACAAACTAACTTACTCACTTGGAAGGAGGATAAAATTATATCCTAGACTCAATAGTGTTGACAAGGAGACAATACTGCAAGACTTAATGGCTTTCTGGTAGAGGAAGGACAAAGCTCCCAAGGTTGGGTTCAGGGATATAAAGGAATCCCAGGGATGCCATAGCAAGTGCTCTTGCCCAACTCATGGGCAAGGATTGGGCTGGGGTGCAGAGTAAGGATCTCTCCCGGTCCTATCGGTCAATGAACAGGCAGCGAGAGGTAAGGTTGACATCAGCTGCCCAAAAGGTGCTTGGCGATTTCTCACTCTCCTCCAGGTAAGAGGAGGAAAGGATGTTCCCATGGCAATGGGGCAAGAAGCCCCACAGCACCTGGTGAAAGGCAAGGTGTCTGTGGCCGTGGAGCTGCGGAATCTTCAGAGCTGGAATAAATGGTGTTGGCCATGTTGACCTCACTATTTGACACTGACCTTGCTATTTGACAAATCTTTTTTTGGTTAAACCAAAACTATTGGAAGTTTGTTTCATTGATCTGCGCATGAGCTGATGCTTAAAACTGAAGGTAAATGCCAATTCATTTTCAATAGTGTAGAGCCAGCTGTACCTGTAGAGTTCATGCTGCAGCCCAATGCAGGCTGGCAACAGAGTGTAGCTGTGTGGTGACCAAAGATGCTAAGGGCTGGAGCCACAGTAGCATGGGCAGGGGAGAAAAAGGGGCCTTATGTCCAAGCACTCAGATGCTGGAAGGTGTGCAGGGAAGGATGCAGTGCTGTGCTGGGTCTCCCACCCTGGAGTAAAATACACCAAGGGAGAAAAAAGGCCTCTCTGCCTCCCTACTGTCTCCCATGGGGCAGCCTCCTCCACCACCCAACACATCATGTGCTCCTTGCCTGGAGGCAGTGTGGTCTCCTGGCAGCTGTGCCGTGGCCCTTCACCCATGCATTTCTTAACTTGTTGGTCTATGTTCTCTTAGGGGAAAATGGTGCTCAAATTCAACTGATGGGTTTTGATGGGGCTTACAGTCACCAAGGGAAGTTAAAGTGACATTGTGGGTGGGGCACTGAGCTATCTCAATGTGCCAATGTTTGTGGCTCCCACATCTGAATATGAGGGTCTGGGGTGTAAGACACCTGCTCTTCCCTGTCTCATAAGCACCAGAGGAGGCTCTCTTGCTCAGGAACTGCTTCAGTATTTTCTCTTCCAGGGTGCTTCAGCAGAAACAATAAAAAATCCCAGGAGGACAAAGGGAAATCACATTTTAAAGACACAAAGGAGACAGGAGTATGCAGAAAGGTCATTTTCCAGTCAAACAGTGCCATCTGCCTGATAAGCCACCAAGTACAGCCTGTTTGAAATGCAGCTCTTTTGAAATGACCTCCTGCAACTAAGTTCTTGTTGACACTGAATGTCTTACTCATGGAGACCTTTGTGACTTTTCAGCTTGACATACCTATTTCTGGCTGAGCCAACTTGAACTTGGTGACTAACAAGGTAGGTAGGACCTGACATGCCTCATTAGTCAAGTGGAAATGGCATATTCATTAGTGCAGTTGGTCTGGCCTTAGTGTCATCTCAGTTTTACATGAGAAAGTAACTTTCTCCTTTGGGGGTAAACATCCCTTCCTCCACAGCCTGAAGCAAAGCAGCAGGAACAATGGGGGCCAACATTCACAGAGGTTCCCCTAAATGACTGGGTCTGGGGCACTGATAATTCAGCTAAATTAACACCTAATGGTGTCCATTGGGATGTCATCATTGTTCAGCTTTAAGGTCAGCTAAGGAACATCAAAAGCGGACATGGTCAATCCTCTTGGTGGGCAAACTCAAAGCAGTCCTCAGAGTGCTGGTCAGTCCTCCCCTTAATGAACCTGCTACAGTTTTACTGATTCCTGGGCTGTTATCAGTGTAGCTATCTGGTCTGCCACTTGGAAGAACTCAGACTGTCAGACTGTCCTTTAGGGCTATGATAACAGCCCATTCTCAGATGAGATCGAATGGAATCAGCAGCTGGTAAGTTCAGCACCATCCAGGTCACTGCCATCACTACTTGGACCCATCATCACACCAAACATGACAACCCAGACACCATCAGAAACTGGGCACGCAGTAAAGGATGAAGGATTCTGTTTCAGATGCAGAAACTACCACTGTTGGTTAGACTTGTGATTGCTGCCAACATTGACCCATTTGTCTTGCAAGAAGGAAGTCACACTGCTCGGGGCATTGACCCTGCTTGCTTTTGAAAAATTAAACACATAAACTTTTTTCTGCCTCTCAGAGCCATCATTGGTATCTTACTAATTCAAACACTTCCAGGCTTTTCATCCAATCAGCCAACTCTGGCTACATCACTGTGGGCCTTGAAGTTGAACTGTATCATGTTTTCAGCTTTTCTGTCCATCTAGAGTTCATATATAGTAGGCCCTTTGTCACAAAGGCTAGTCCAAAATGGGCCGATTATTAAGGTATTCGATGGACATTCCACACTCCCTACCTTCTTCAAGCATCTGGTGTTATTAACTGTTAAGTCCTCCTGAAAAATCAATTCAAGACTATTTCTGATGCCTCTCTCTCTCACCATCTCCTGGTCTACACACCTTTAGAAAGCAGTTTAGTCACTGAATGCCACTATCCTCAGAAAATTTTTTAATTGACTTCTAGGTAGCGATCAGGAGAAAAAGAGTTGTAGTTAGATCTATTCTGAAAACCCAGGATTCCTCTCAAACACTCCTGGGCATGATGCTTCTTTCTTCCCTTTGACTGCAAATAAACCTCCTGTGTGTGCAGCACACATCTGGTCCCCTGCATCAACCACACAGGAGTCGGAACAAAGGGAACCAAACATCATGCTATGGCGCACATGGCTTGCTGTGCTGTGAATAACAAAATCCTTTGTCTCTGAGGCGGGAATCTTGTGTCTTCTACCAGAATCCACCAAACAGTAAGAGGTTCATTTATTAGTTTGTAAGGAGGGTAAAATCAAATCCCAGACATAACAATGAGTGATGAATTGTAATCTTCTACCCTTAGGTCACTAGTCTAAAATCTAGGTGGATGAAGCTTTCTCAGCCCCATCAAAAGAAGATTGGAATGTTTTTCCAATCCTTACTCTCAGTGAGTAAGCATTAAATTCAATGAAAATTACTTTTATTTTGCCACCCCACTTTCATAACACACACACACACACACATATACACACACTAAGGACTGGGTGTTATGCATACTGAAAAGAATCATTTATGAAAGTCAGATCTTACCTATTCTAAATTATAAATCGTATGATTGTGAAAATGAAGTGTTGAAGCTGGGGAAAGCTATCCTTTATTATTTTCTCCAACTAGTGGAAAAGTATTCAGACACCTTGCAGTTTCACATGCCTTCACATGCTTAAGTTAAAGTATGGAGA